>NC_051182.1:26365938-26428698 GCF_013339695.2 Rhipicephalus sanguineus
GTCGCCGAAGATGTGTTTGAGCGTCAACGCTTCTCCCTATTCTCGCGTTATAATTATACTAAATGTTGAGAAGCAGTCAATTAGTATCTTAGACAGTCTTCACAAGCTTGTCACGGTTCATTTACTAGCAACTGGGCCCATTCAAGAACATGCAGGCAAAGGTAGCATAACTTTGCTAGCGGAGCGACACGAAGTGGATCGATGTGTTTGTCTAAATATAGTAATTTTGCGCATATGTGAGCTACAAACACCACGACTATAGCGACGTGTAAAGGGTCAGCTCTTAATCCGACGTAACGCGGCATTCGAGTTATAGTAGAGACGTTAGTTTTATTACCACAAAGTTCACGTTACGGTGGGAGGATGCGCATATCATAATAGGAGTTGTCGGCGTATATGTCCAACGCTTTCCTGTACCTTGCGTAATGAATGTCTATTACGAAGCGCACAGCCAACAATGCACCACTACTAGCGTTGCCCCCATATGACTCTCGTATGGTGTCCTTTTCCTTAGCAGTTTGAAGCACTGGCGTGTCTATGTGGTGAAATGGCTTGACTGCATTGCGAAATTCGTGGGTTAGAAGCCGGCTCCGCTGCGATTTTTATTCATTCGTTTAAATCGGCACTTTTCGCTCATCGTCAACGCCATCCACGCCAGCGCCGGATTTGCTGTGACACGAGCTTCTTAACGCTTTCGTGTGAACATTTCTAAAGCTTATTCTCGCTGCCCCTGGTTGATAAAGTCTGTGAATCGCCTCAACATCATCAGGACTGGCTGTATAGGCCAGCTAGTCCTGTCATGGGTAAGCCTCGGCTGACCGCGGGTGCCCATGAGCGTGAGCTCTTCAGCACCTCAATAATTCTGTCTTTATTTGTGTCATTATGCCGGTTCTCAGGCATGCGCATCAACAACAAGCACATGAAAGCAACGACTACAAGTTTTGTCGGTCCTACAGGACATACTCAATTTTAAAATTACTTGAGCGCTAAGACTTATATTGTTGTTGAGGGTAATAAATTATTGTCGTGTCATAATTCAGAGACGTCACCGCTGATCGAACATTGCATCCGCCGCCGCCGCGGCGGGGAGAGATAGGTATCACGCGTCGACGAGAACGCCTGGGGCGGCCCCGGAACGCCTCGCAGCGTGTCAGCACCACGATGGAGGTCGTAAGCATGAAAGGAAATATATGCAACCGAAGGACTTTACGAAGACGCAGGATGGTCCGAAGTCCGCAGAAGAAACACCAAGAAGACATCCGAAGGGATTTTAGTCCCGACGAGAACCATGCTAAGAGACGGCGCGTCGCCGAGCTAATCGCAGAGGCCACGCATTACTTCCCTCTACCACTTCAGATCCAGATGTCAGCGTCCAGACGGCGACACCACCCCTCAAACCAAGAGCACTGTGAGAGGAAAGTGTGAAAGATAAAAGCGCGTTCTTGCAGCCTCCTTAATGTGTTTGGTGGCAGCGCACTGGGTTGAACGCCCGCCAGCCATCGTCGCAGACCGAGAGATCATGGGTTTGACTCATGTCAAGGAACTGTTTCTCTTAGTTTTTTTTCTTTGCAATCAGATGGCGTTCATTTGCTCACGTATTTCCGTGACGGAACTAAGTCACAAAGTCTTCGAGGACTCCGGCATAAAGCACTTTTGTGTTAAATGACTTTGCTTCCCGGCTAGAAAAAAACCACGGCCACGCCAGTTTGCAACACCACATTCATTTGAGCATTGCATTAACTCACCGCTACGCGCACCTCATCAGCCGTGCGGACAGCTCGAACTGCGAACGCTGCCAAGTGTGTGAAACAAAAACACATCCTTTTTGTGATTGCCCACTTTAGGCTTCGCAGCGAAAACGTTGGCTTCGACGCTGGCAATGAGTCGGCATGTCCACGCTAAGTGAAAGAGCTTTTTGTGTGTAATTCATAATCAAACAATGCAAACAACTGCTACAAGGGCAGTTGTAGGTTTCTAAGAGCACATGAATGGATTCAAGACTAACGAGACGCATCACTTCTTCCTTAGCATCCCTATTTCTTTCCCCTTTCCATTCTTCTCTACACAGAGCAGCACGCTAGAGCGCACTGTCTCAGGCTGACCTCTCTGCCTTCTAATAAGTTCTCTCCTTCTCTCTCAGAAAACGAGAAAACATATCATAATTCCCGGATTTTCATTAAAACACACTCCCACTCTTGATGTTAGTTTGGTTCATAAAGATCTAAAAGGGCAGCGCTAGAGCGAATACGAAGAACGAAATGAAGACAGGACAGCGCATGTCCTGTTTTCATCTTCCCCCTTGCATTCGTTCTAGCGTTGCATCATTTTACATCATTAGGAATCGAACCACTAGCGGCCTATCTGTCATTCTGCTAGCTTGTTTCTCCAGATAGAGCACGCTTTTAAAAAAATCCGCAGACATTTAGTTCGATTCACCCGGAAAAGGGGAAGCGAGAGAAAATTTTGCTGCTTATTGCATTTTCCACGCTGTTTTTCTGCTGCTTCGTACCCTAGTGATATACTTTGTATGCGGCAAAGGAGTAAAGATTTCATTGCTGCAAGGTGAGCTGATGTTAAGGTATTTTTAAGCAAGAAATAATTCTTATTTGGCCCTCAGAACAACCTGGTATTTTGTTTGTTGCCCCTTTCCTGCACAACCCGTTGTCGCCTTTAGAACTCTCCCTTCGCATTTGCCGCAGCAAAATGCGAGGTCCATGACAGCGACTCGTGAGCGTTCGAAAGCCTTCCCGCCCTGATGTCGCGGTCAGAAGTACTGAATTTGCATTAAAATGTGAACTTGGTCTTTAGGTGCAATAGAAATTATAGACGCCGAGAACAGTTTCCAAATCCTTGGCACACTGCTATAAAACCACATTCACAAGCATTATACGTGGAAGGTGTATACGACTTAGCTTTTAAGGTATATGCGACTTAGCTTAGCTTAGCGCAGAAGGACATACGACTTACCTTAGTTTTACGATATTAGTTTCTCAGATCCCTCTTTAAGTCTAGAAGTGGGACGATTAACGCACGCATGCGTGACACTGAACCGACACGGAAACTCTTCGAGATCACTTGCTCGACATGAACACTGCGAGAAAATTGGGCAGGGGCAAAGCATGTAGGCAAAGGTGTTTCAGCTCCACTAACGCGAAACCTGTGGAGGAGCGAAGCATGCATTTTGCGCAGTGTTGCCCACAGCAAAATCACTGATAATGTGCAATAAGAGACCGAAGAAAGATTACAGTGAACTAGATAGGAGTCTTTTTTCCCTATAGCGCAGACCCATCAGTTTCATCGCTTAGGACAGCCCCGTAGCAGCTTATGTCCGTACCGCTAGATAACATAACGCCTGTGGCAGAAACGCCATCGCGGTGCTTGCTTGACGACAAGGACCTAGCACAATGTTGCTTGTGCTTTGAAAGAAAAAAAGATATTAAAGCCAGCTTCGCTGCAAGACAAAAGAAACTCACGGGGTTTTATGCCTAATATGAATCGAAGGCCAGAGCCATTTCTTTGTGCATTTATTTCTATTCAGTCGATGTATGGATTCCCCACCTTCCATTCGAAAATGTCGGCACGAAATGTGCTTTCGCACTGCCTCAGTGATCGGAGACATAGAAGCCTTTCGCACCTGAACGGTTTTGCACTGTATCTCATGATAGGCCAACGTTGACCAAGTCACAATATCCTGTGATGTTATGGTGGGGACATCACAAATGTTGCGGATGTGTGACATCTGCGACTTCATCGGGGGTGAGCTTTCTTGGATCTTCGAGATAACACCGGCGATGCTGGTAGTCACATTTCGCTTTCGACGAGGCATCTAAGGCTTTCGCCACAGGCATGGGTTAACTACGAAGCACTCCGCTAAAGTAAGCTCCCGTTTTCCGTGCAGGTATTCATCGCATGCTTCTTAGAGCAAATACAAATAATTAGATGTTGTATAGAACATTATGCCACAGCATATGAAAGAGCGACAGATGCATCGCTGATCGACATTCGAAAGTTCTGGGCATTGTCGTCACCGGACCGTCAATGGAGCCAAATCACTCCACGAACGGTACGATCACCTATACTGAGAAGGCATCGCATGAAGCACAGGTATTGTCTGAATTTGAACGAATAAATAATGTCAGAAAAATTTTTCAAGAAAGCAAGGCTTCAGGTGCACGATAAGAACATTACCAAGAAGCATATCTTTTAGGTTTGTATTTCGATAACTACTGCTCTTATACAATAAAGATTAATTGCTCTATTGTTAATAATGCAACTTCATCTTGAATCCGCACATTTTTTTATTTTATTTATTTAATCAAGTACCTAAGGGCCCGCTAGGGGCATTACATAGGGGGGGGACATAAACAGAACACAATTGTTACAGATAATAAATATTGCAGGTTAATACAATGCTATAGTACAGAAATTCGTAGAACGTAGTAACAAGGCAAGCAATACACAAGAGTAAACATCAGATAAAGCATAATTATTAATGAAAGTCACAGGGTTCTAAATAGGTTAGCAATGCTGAATTAAACAAAGAAGGCTCAGCTATTGTAGCAATCCTGTAGGTAATTCATTCCATTCCTTTATCGATAAAGTTAAAGGCGAATTTTTGAATTTTTCCGTACGGGCGAAGATAGGTTGACTTTGAAAGCATGATCGGTGCGATTAGAAGTATGAGGTGGCGGTAAAATATGCGTCCGGGCAAATGATGTGTTAAAGTGATAAGGGTATGGAAAAATGATAATCTGGAAAATTGCCTGCGCACAGCAAGCGGCGGCATATTCAGCTCTGCTTTCAAAGATGAAACGCTTTGAAAGTGAGTATGATGACAAGATAAATCGAGCTGCTTTATTCTGGACGGCTTCCAGTAGATTAGTAAGGGTGATCTGGCGGGGATGCAAATGATTGACGCGTATTCCGGTGAAGGGCGCACAAGGAAATTATATGCTTGAAGCCTGGTGTGCCTGTCGGCTAGATATAAACGTCGCTTCAGAAAACCAACTTTCTTCTGCGCTTTAAAAGTATTGTGTTCTATGTGGACAGTCCATGTTAGTCTTCAATTGATAAGAACGCCGAGATATTTGTGTTTCACTTTGTGTTTGCCTAAGGCGGAGGGGAACACCTTCTTAAGATAACATAAGGCGTTGTTTCATGCTGCTTAATTGGTATGAGAAGATAATTATATTTTATGTCCAAATAGTTTTTTCTTCCAAGAATCTATTTAACGGCTAATGTGTATACGTTTGGCTTATTTAGATATTTCGGTCTATAAGGTCCCAATGCGGTTAGTTGAAGCGACGATTCCATGCCAGTACAGCTTTTTGCCGAGTGTATCTTTACAGCAAGACGCACACGGTGAGCGCTAAGTGCTCCTCACTGTTCGATGTGTTCGATGCATCTTATCACATATGTTGTTATTTTCGCACCAACTTTGTTGTTTTCATTGATGCGGATACTCGTATCTGTCTCTTGTATGCGTAAGTCGAAAGGCCCCAAGTGTGACGGACAATCAACAGCGTAGTGCTTAGAAGAGGCCCTGTAACGAGCAGACGATATCATAGTGCCCCATGTGGCAACCTTTCGTCTCATCCGCTCACTGCCTAAATCCGAGTTATTCGTCAGGCGTGACATTCCAAGAAACAAAAAAACAAGCAGCAGACTTCCCGTCCCGGTTATGAATATCCGGTAGATGGAAAACTCGTAAAAAAGTGACCACTCTAAGCATCTTAGGTGTGTACGTGCAAGAAACCACAAGTAATGACGTCACCATCGAAAAAGTAAGACAAGCCACAAGGGAAAACTATCTGGCTCATCAGTTGAATAGCCAGCAGGGAAGAAGGGGTAAAGGAAAATGATTTTGGAAACTAGTACAATGCAATTTGTCCAGTTGTACAAAGTAGTACTACACTTGTACAAACGAGTACAATACACTGTACCACCTTTTACAGTGTTGCCTACTTATGCATTAGACTAAGAAAATGAAGCTACCGAGGCAGCTTTCTACGGTCTTCTATCTCATTACATCTTTGTGGCGACGTATGCCATTACACCTACTGACGCATAACTAAACAGAGAATGTGTTCTGAGCACGTAGTACGCAACTGTTCCAATGAGAGACGCGACAGAATGGCCACGACAAGGGATTCAACTCAGCACATTTGCCTTCAATTCTTGAATAGGCTCTGTTGCTAGTGAATTAGCAGTGAACAACTTGTAAAGGGTCGTCGAAGATAGTATCCCGCTGCACTTACTAACTTTTGAGTATAATTATAATGCGTGTATAGAAGAAAGTGTTCACACTCAAGCACCCCTTCGGACACTCCGTAGCTCATGATCTGGTAGATCATTGAAGACGCAGTTTTCATTATCACATAAATACCAAAATAAGACCAAGACGTTCCAAAAATAATTACAAAAACGTGCCCACTAGGTGCTGGCTTCTTAGCACATACAATTTAAAGTGACGTATAGCTATTGAAAAAATCACTGCCCAAGCGTTGCCTACAGATGGGTAAACAGCGATGCTGAAACGTGCGCCCTTGGTGTTTGTCACTGGGCAAATCCGCATGGTTCATAAGTATTTACACAGCTAGTGCTTACGCCTGTCCTTAAATATTAATTGGGGTTTGCAGCCTGTATGTTCCCTTTTTCATTTATATTGGACCTTCGGAAGAATGGTAGCTTTTCAGGAGTTGCACTTTTGATGAGTTTTACTACGAGTGCTAGGTATGTGTGGCATGTGTGACCCTAGGTAACCACACACTTATTTCAGTGGGAATGAGATACACTAATACAAGTTATTCCTAATACCGGCATATAATATGTGTCGGCGTTTGTACAAAATAAAACAAGCTGTACCATTATGTGGACACGCTCGGCGGGTTTTGGCCGTCGCCGTCCTATCCAGGATATATATATATATATATATATCCGGTACGATAGATGGGTGAAAAGATGGACTCCGTTACGAAATGTAGTTTTATTAACGTTTCGGCTGGTGGGCCAGCCTACGTCAGAATGAATGTACTGCCGTGACAGACACTATTTATAAGTGTGTTTCTACATTTAGGATGACTGCCAGTTGGGCGTGGTGGTATAGGTTCATGATGAAACAAACACGATGTGTTTCTACACATCGTGGTGCAGAATAACAATGCAGCAGGTGAATAACATGTACAACACAGTCAAACGTGCTACGCTTCCAGAGCAACAGACAGGTGATGGGCGCACGACACTGTGAAATAACAATAGGAACAGGTGCCGCAGGTGCAACTATGCCGCGCATAGAGTTCAAAACAGGTGCAACTGTGCCGCACATCGAGCGCAAAACAGGTGCAAACCAATGAAAACACAAAGTAAACACGGCATATGCTTGGCGGGACCAGAGAAGATGTCCGAATTATCCGATCTTCCGAATTAACAAGGCTCGAATTAACAACATTTTACTGTAGTTCGCATTTAGTAAGATCAGCCAATGACAATCTCTGATGGTCCTTTACAAGCTTGTCACTACAGATTTACTATCAACGGGGCCAATTCATGAACATGAAAAGAAAGGTGTTAAGTTTACCACCTCGCTCTGGCCATTCGATAACGTCTCTCAATCTGGCATTTGTGTACTAAGGGCTCAGAACATATTCCTTTTTTATTATTCTTGATTAGCTGTGATGGGATATGTCGCCAAAGAGATGTAATTAGATAGTAGACTTTAGAAAGCTACCACCGTAACTTCATTCTCTTATCTTAATGCATAAGTAGGCAACGCTATAGCAGTTGTGGCCTTTTTGACTTACTCTTATAGAATAACCTGGAGTAGCTTTTGAAATAAGTGCTATGTCGCTACACGCTCATAACGAATGTGCTTTCTTACATTTTACTGTTCGTTTGTGACCCACGCCGCATAATCGGCCTAAGTCGTATTGTAATATTGTTGCTGCCCTATTGCAAAACCCAGCGCCACTGGGTACCAGCGTCCAGTGCCATGCCTGATTATGGGCCCAGCGTCGCGCTGGATACTGGGCCGCTGGAGCGGCGCTTTACTGGGAGGCGCAGGGACTGAAGCGCAAAACGGCTCTACAGTGTTAAAACGGCGGTGCCTACCTGACCTACCTAACTATATTAGTAAACAAAGTGCTATAGAAAGCGTTAGTGCAATAAAAAAAAGCCGGGCGAAAAAAAAAATTCCCCACAACGCAAATTCGAACTCGCCACCTCACGATCTCCAACCCAGTACTCTACCACTGCGCCACGCTGAAACATGGCGGCGTCGTTGTAAAAGGACTAGTCCATACAGTAAGACAGCGTTTCGTTTCATATTTTCATATCGTGCACTCAAGGAAGATGCGAGCTTCCTTCCGAAATCCAGCTTGCTTCTTTATTAGACACAAAAACAGGCTTGCCGGCAACGATTGAAATCCCCGAAATGAGAAGAGCGCTAAGTTTCTTTAAGAATTCCCGTCTTAACTGCGAAAAATATCAAATGGATCGAGGAGCACGGTACAGCTTGACGGCTGTTCCTGCCGATTTTTAATAGCCGTTTCTCGCCCTTGCTAATGATCAACATGTACAAAAGCTTTATGATGACTCGTTCGATAAACAGGCGCCTACAAGAATTCATACTGAGTAGTTCTCTAGCAGGAGCGACGATATTACTGCGGAGCGGGCGTGTCTGTATTCTGACTTGCAGTTCTATCGATACCTTCAGCTATTAACCGCTCAGAAAAAACAAATACAACTCGCTGAAAAAAGATGTCGGTGTGTTAGTTCACTAACGCGTACCAGTGGACACGTATGTGTTTTGACGTATGAGTCGGAGAAGTACCCGCGAGTGCGGCCGGCTGCTTTCTGTGAGCCTGCGTTTGTTGCTGAAAGCGCGTCGCATCGATGGTCATCGCTCCTTGTGCGGACACCGTACACAATAAAAAATGGTTAATTTCGGTTAACGGATGTCCAGACTATACTTTACAGTAAATATTACACGTTGCAATTGCTTGTACTTTACCCAAGAAGCGCCGGTGGCATGTAGACGGACACGGCCGGTACGCTAGGCCTAACACTCGCTGGGAGCCGCACTGCGTAGGACCGATCTCGGCGCAGATGAGTTGCGATTGTTGAAGTTTCTGTATTTTAGCCTCGAAACCTTTTAACTGTTACTACGTATAGCTGATAGCGGAACTAAGTGCAAGAATTCCCCGAGATGCGTTTCCGGTGTGGCGATATCGAACGACGGCGGTTTTTCTGGCCTCCGTTTTGAGAGGTCGCAAGCCAGCGCTCATTTACTTCTTGCCAACTGCCCGGCGATGTAACGATTTGCTCTGTATGTTCAGACCAACGCCTCCAGACTCATATACTACAAATGAAGTCATTACCGCCACACATCACGGATGCAAAATAAACTGTGATATATATATATATATATATACCGAAGAGCTTTTCCAATGGGCCAAACATACTTGGGAAGAGAACAGACACAACTAAGCGTTTGTCTTAATTTTATTGCCAACGTTTTCGACCGGTGGACCGGTCTTCGTCAGGGCTTATGAGCATATCATAAGCCCTGACGAAAGACCGGTCCACCGGTCGAAACCGTTGGCAAATAAAATTAAGACAACCGCTTAGTTGTGTCTCTTCTCTCTCTCTATCTATATATATATATAATATTATATATATATATATATATATATATATATATATATATATATATATATATATATATATATTATATATATTATAATATTACGTATATATGAGCGGCATGCACCAAAATGTGTATTCATTGCTGCTACGTACGTGCTCCGCAAAAATTAACGAACTTATCGGCACTGCATGAATAAAAAAGCGTGGTAGAAAGCAAAATGATCAGTGTTGGCTGCTTTGGGTTATTAACATGTTTTCTCCACATTCGACACGGAAACATTAAAAGTGACCGTGACTTCACATGTATATCTATCACTATATACCATGAAAACAGTGCGCTCTCCTGGTCTTTTTCTGCCAAGCTAGAATTTGTGACACATGTGTGGGACCCGTTAGGATAGCATCTATCGGTACTATCTAATCAGACCATTCGATATTCAACGATACCAAAGCATTCCCCCGCGCACGATACTGAAAGCAGCCACGCGCACTGGCAGAAACAGTGCAGGCTCCAGTATGTGCCAGCGCACACCAGTGAGAATTCCAGCGTGTCCAGCGCTTCCCAGTGAGCGCCAGCGTCAGAGCGGCAAAGCCAGTGCACCTCCAGTGCGACCCAGCGCTTTCACAGTGCTTTTCCACCGGAGTCCCAGTGAATTCGAGCGTATATCAGTGTCCCAGTGCGGTCCAGCGCCAAGAAACGTACTGGTATCACGCTGGGGGTACCGGAACACGGCGCTGATTTTTGCATTAGGGTGGTTTAACATATATTGGTTTAATACATTGTTTAAAACATATTGCTAAAATAACTTATTGATAATGGTTACTAGTGTATTTGTGAGCCCCATGAGAACGTGTTCCTACCTACTGGCGGGGTCATGAAGAAATCATTGCTATCGCCACGTTTACTGAGGCGAAAGCCTTAGATATCTCATCAACTGAAAAATGTGACTGTCGGCGGCGTCAACACGAGTGATGCAAAACATCATCACGTGACTAAGTCACCCTGTGCGTTACATGACGTCACAGGTGACAAAAATCTCTGACACTATCATACGCCACTATGGTGAGCCTTACGTTACGCACATTATGACGTCATCACGTGACATCGTCGCTTGGTCCATATGTTGGCTGATCCCGGAGGCACGTGAGGAGCGAAAGGCTTGGGAATGAATCCGATGCCGGCGGCAGTGCTACTCTGGGCTGTTCTCGGTGTTTGTAAATCCAGCTCTGCATAGCGGACTTGCACGTACTCTAGACCTTCTATTCTTTATCACCTCTAATGTCCTTATTGTCCTATAAGTAATGTATTAATGGCTTGCTTATTTGAAGAAAGGTTGACGCTCTTGGCGTAGATTTCATATTTTTTAAGACGCGTCACTGTCCTTAAAGAAACACACAATGACATACAGGTATTACTCTGACTTTCAAAACCCTCGCTGCGTTCTTGATGAATCAACATCAGACAAATGGAAGGCGAAACCCACGCAGTGCGGCTATTTTACCAGGTACTTTGTATAGCTGCCCAGCATTCACAAATTAACAATCACCGACTAGGTGTACCCAGCATAACCTTAACTAATTCACTTTCTCTAAATAAGCTTTCACCAGTTACTTTAATTCTCATTTAATTCATTTTCATTATTATCATGTTTACCGTTCTCATATTGCATTCACCAAATTTATTTGTCAATAAACCACTCACTTGTGTGTTGATTTGCTTCGCCTATCAATAAATGTAGGCCCAGTTATGCTTTCACATGCTTTGGCATAGCTTTCAATCCCTTAGATCCCAGTAACTGACGTGTAGGGTTGTGGACGTCGGTTTTTTATTATATTCTCCAAGCCGCTGGCGCCGTTCCGTGGAAGTTCTTCAAAACGTCAGCAGTGCCTGGGATCGTCTTCTTAGTCTTACACTTCGGTTCCACGCTTTAGCAAAGACTGGTATGAGAGTCACACAGACCCGTTTTCTTAAATTTGAATGCATTGTACCCGCGATAGAAGAGAAATATAGCAACGTAGCATTCTCTATAAAATATTCCTTGAATTTCGTGGAAGTGGAATAAAACAGCCTTGATGATAAGATGTCGAGCCGACAGTAACGGTTGTACACATCAGTTATATTCAAGCTTGACGAGTGCTGCAGAGAAGATGGAGAACGCTAGGCCGATGCCGTCTGAAAACGGCGTTCCAGGCGCGTCGCTGCCTGCAAGAAAACCCAACGCTTACGCATTACTTAGACAAGTCCCAGTGGTAGTTCTCTAAGTGATGACAACTCCCAAAGTCTTTATTGCCGGGGTCCACCAAGACTCAACTGATGTATTTCCGTCACGGAAATGACGTAGAAAAAATGCACACGATCAGGCGGCAAATAAACACAAAGAAAAAAGTTCCGTCAACGCGAGTTGAACCCACGACCTCTCGGTCCGCGACAGCAGATGCCGGGCTCGCTATCCACCGCGCCACCGTCACACTCTCTGGAGGCTTTACAAAGACGCCTTTTGTATCTCGCACATTCCTCTCACGGCGCGCTTCGTCAGCGGTGTGGTGTTAGGATAGCTAGATGGGCTTGTTCCAGCGCAAATAAAACTTTTCGTTCTGAGTCGTTCATATTCGCTCAAAGTTTTGTATTATAATGGGGTGGTGTCACCCTCTGGGAGCGGTAAAGTGAAGTAATGCGTCATGACATGGCCTCCGCGATTAGCTCCTGCAACGCGTCGGTGCACGCGTCCGTTCCATTCCGCGCGTTTCCAATAGCAGAAGTGCAATTTTGTCAACGCCTTAAAACACCGCGACATTTCGACCTTAGCCCAAACCTCGGCCTCGCTCATAGTATCCATCCATATTAAAAATAGTTCTGCGACGCGCGCCTTACTTTTTGACGCCGCCTTCCTCGCTTACGCTCGCCCCGAGAAATATCGTGGCTGCGCTAGAGGGGAGACTCGACGCGCGTTGCGTTTTCCGCTAGTCAGGTCGTGGCGTTATGTTTACTCTCTAACATGCCGCGGAATAGCAACCTTAGTCGACGATCTTTGGCTGTCACACCGGCTTCTCTGATTACGCTCTCACCGTTAACTACTACAGCTACCGCAAATTGTCTAATCGTTGATCGTAGACGTTAGTTGTCGGGATGAAGATGTGTCACCAAGCGTCAACATGGGTGCACCACGTTGAACGGTGTTATAACTGCCAAACACCAATAGATATTGAGCAAGCTCTTTTATATCAATGTACAGTAAACATTCATCTACTTTCGTGTTATACCGAGCCCTATGACGGAGTGATCAACCATGAGTTTTTTTGTTATTCATGTGTTTTCTTTTGTCCGCACGCCAGCTATTATTCTCCTGATTCTATAGAAGTATTGAGCCTTAACAACTCCATGTCTGGAGTACACCATGCATCCAACGAATACACGGTAGCTATATTGATCATCAGCGTCTACAAGCGCGTTCCGCGCAGTGCGGCATCGCCCTTCACATCCCTCAGGCAATAGAATGCCACTAACTTTACTGATCCGCCTCAAAGCTTTGCCTCGTTCCATGCAAGAATCCGCCTCCTGGCTCACGGAGCGTGCAATGTTTTGCGACAATAGTTGCTTGGTGCTCAAATTTTCCTATATTTTATGAAACTATATAATAGAGATATACATTTAAAATGAATTCTCGTGTTTTAATCTATTAGACTGCGCTTGCCCCATTACAGAATTATTGCTTGGACATGCTTATTGAGAATTTCTAAATTTTTGTAGTCCACTGCTAGTAGTGTACGTTCAGAGAACAAGGGAAATGAATTCCGTCTCACGGATAAAATAAACCGAAGCTACGACAGCTTGCTACACCCGATTCACCTGGGCGTTGCATTAACTGGCCGCTAGGCGCACATCATTGGCCGTACGGGCAGCCTCAAATGCGAACGCTGCGCAGTGTGTGAAACAGCCGCAGATACATTTTGTAACTGCCCACATTACGTGTCGCAACGAAACACGCTGGCTTCGACACTGGCATGAATCAGTTTGGCAACACTATGTGACATGATTATTTGTCCTCAATGCATGGTCCTACAGTGTCAACACTGCTGCAAGGGCAATTACGGTATAGCACACTGAAACGCGGTTCCGAAAACACAGCGCGGTTTATTATTGTATCTCCGCCATTGTTCCAACTACTTCTTCTTTCTCCACAGCAGACTACCCACTACTAGTTTATGTCCCAAGTGCGTCGTGCCAGAAGAAGAAGAAAAGTATGCCACAGATAGGCCCCCCCTGCAGACAAGTGGCCGTGGGCACTTGAAGAAAAAAAAAATGGTCAGACTGAGCTTGTCAGAATGGGTGCCGGCTTGATCCTTTCAATGCTGACTGTGTCTTCATGCCCATTACGCAGGATTGTAAAATGATGTTCAGAACGCTTGATGACTGGGAAAGGACCGTCATAGCGAGGCTGAAGAGCACGGCGAGACGCATCGACACGAACAAAAACGTGTGAAGATGTCTGTAGGTTTGCCGGCAGAAAAAACGTCGTTCTTAGTATGAGCTGAATTTGGTGATGGGCGCAAGTTTTGCATGAAGACCCGCAGACGCTGGACGAAAGAAGATGGATCCGAAACACTCTGCGTAGTAACGGGGCTGACGAGGTCACCAGGCAAACGGAGTGTGCAGCCATAAACCATCTCGGCTACAGAGCAGGCAAGTTCTGGCCGAAGTGTTGAACGCAGGCCGAGAAGCACGATAGGGAGGTGTGATACCCAATCTTCGGCGTGAGGCTGCGAGGCGAGTGCTGCTTTTAGATGACGGTGGAGTCTCTCCACTAAGCCATTTGATGCTGGATGATACGCAGTTGTGCGAATACGCGCACAAACCCAGTAGAGATGTGACAGAGGTGAAAAGCGCTGACTCAAACTGTCTGCCTCGATCGGTAGTCACCGTTGATGGTACACCGAACGGCTAATCCAGGTAGCAAGAAAGGTACGAGCAACTGTTTCTGCCGTGATGTCAGGCATTGGAGCTGCTTCAGGCCACCTAGTGTACCTGTCAATACACGTAAGCAAATACGTATTTCCCCGACATGGAGGTAAAGGCCCGACAATGTCCAAATGAATGGTGTCGAAACGTGCATCAGGGAGAGGGAATTTTCCCCATGGAGGCTTGGTGTGCCGTTTGTACCTTGATACGCTGACACGCTGTGCAAGTGCGAACCCAGTCACGAATGTTAGCGCGTATGCGCGGCCAGACATAGCGTTCAGTGACCAGGTGTTGCGTAGCTCTTACGCCTGGATGGCAGATGGAGTGGAGGGTGTCAAAAACAGCACGACGCAGCTGTGAAGGAACATAGATACGAGTTCAGTTGTGTGAAACATCGCACCAGAGCGTAACGTCGTCGTCGGGAAAGTTGACTTGTTCCAGTCGGAGGGAAGTAGAGTATCGGAGTCGTGGAAGCTCATCGTCTAATGCCTGTGCCTCCGCGAGCGAAGACAATGAAAGGTCGGTGGTGCCTGTCGTGGCATTGATGGTAATACGACTGAGAGCGTCCGCTGCACTGTTAAAACTGCCTTTTACATAACGTATGTCTGTGGTGAATTCGGCAATGAAAGCAAGGTGCCGAAGTTCTCTAGGAGTGTGCGTGGCACTGCAGGAACGTAAAGCCGAAACAAGTGGCTTGTGGTCGGTAAGAATGGCAAATTGTCGCCCTTCAAGGAAGTACCTGAAATGCTTCACCGCAAGGTAGGCTGCGAGGAGCTCCCGTCCGAAAGTACTGTATCGGCGCTCAGTGTCGCGTAACTTGCGGGAGAAGAAGGAAATTGGAGCCCATGCACCATTGATCCATTGATGAAGAGCGGCTCCAACTGCTTCTGAAGAAGCGTCCACCATGAGGCTAGTGGGAGCAGTTGGTGAAGGGTGATGCAGGAGGGTGGCCTGGGCGAGTTTGGTCTTAACGGCGGAAAAAGCTTGATCCGCGACCGTGTCCCAGGGAAGTGCGGCTGACTCGGCTTGAGAAGTCGAGAGTAGTGCTTCCAGAGGCTGCAGCAGTGTAGAGCATGTAGGGATGAAGCGGCGATAAAAATTGACGAGTCCGAGAAAACGTCGCAGACTACGTATGGACGTGGGAGGCGGGTACTCGAGGATAGCTTGAACCTTGTCAGGTAGAGGAGTGATGCCATCTTTAGTGATCTGATGTCCGAGGAATGCTATCTCCGAGACTCCAAACTGACACTTTTCTACATTGATGACAAGGTCGTAATCACGCAGTCGAGTGAAAAGCTCACGTAGATGTGCCTTGTGCGTTTCAGCGTCCTTGCTGGCAACGAGAAGATCGTCGATATAGGCGAAACAAAACGGCAAGCCTCTTGTGACTTCGTCTATAAAACGCTGAAATGTCTGAGCTGCGTTTCTCAAACCGAAGGGCATTCGTAAATACTCATAGAGCCCAAATGGGGTAATTATTGCAGTTTTGGGAATGTCAGAAGGCTCAACGGGGATCTGGTAAGCTTTCACGAGATCAATCTTCGAGTATACTGTTGTGCCGGTTAAAAAGGCAGTACAGTCCTGAATATTGGGTAACGGGTATCGATCTGGAACGGTGACTGCATTGAGAGCCCGATAATCACCACAGGGCCGCCAGTCATTGTTCTTCTTGGGAACCATGTGTAGCGCCGACGACCACGAGCTTGATGACGGACGAATGATCTGCAGCTGTAACATATGCTCAAACTCGTTGCGAGCAATGCGAAGTTTATCAGGGCCAAGTCGGCGAGGGCGGCAGTGAACCGGTGGGCCTGTGGTTACGATGCAGTGGGTCACAGTGTGCTTGGGGGTCTTATCCATTGGAGACTGCGTTGTAATCTCCGGAAACTCGTTGAGCAGAGCTGTATATGGTGACGTAGGTGGTTTCACGAAAGTGGGGTTTAGGGCCGTAGCGCGCGACAGAAAACCATTGACCGATAAGCCGGTATAGCTATCCACCAGGCGACAGCGGTTCATATCAACGAGCAGATGAAAATGCCTTAAGAAATCGGCGCCTAAGATTGCGTAGCGTACGTCTGCTATCCAAAATAACCACTGCAGTTTCCTTTTGAGACCGAGATCAAGGGTCAGAGACTTCTGTCCGTAAGTTGCGATGACCGAAGAATTGATCGCTTGTAAAGGAGTAGACTTCTCGCGGAGACGCCGGTCAGTTTTGGACGCTGGAATTATGCTGACTTCTGCTCCAGTGTCCACCAGCAAGCGAAGACCTGTGGTTCTGTCGGTGATGTGGAAGAGGCGGCTTGATGCTTGGCCTTGATCGCCCGCCGCTGTTACTGACGATCGGCCGGAGCGTTTCCCATGCGCCATGAGCAGGGTGGCACACATCTGCGAGCCGCGGCACGAAAACGCCGGTGATAGTAGCATGTATTCTGCGGTGAAAAGCGGTGCTCGGGCTGGTGGAGGGGCCGTTGCGGAGCAGGCGACGTGAGAGATGGTCGGTGTGGACGAGGATGGTCATTTAAGTTATGAATGCTCAGCAATTGCAGACGCAAGTTAGCGACTTCAGCTGCGAGATCTTTTACCGTTTCTCGAAGGAAATCTGCTTCAGAAATCGGAGAGGTGTGGGCAGCGTTTATGACTGCCGGAGCAACGTCCATCATGTCATCGGCCATTTCTGCCAGGTCCGACAGCGTCTTATCCTGAGCTGGGACAAGAGCCATTCGCACGGTAGGTGGAAGACGCTGTAGAAACAACTCACGTAGTATGGATGTTTCTAAGCCGTCCGGCTGGTCCCCAAGCAGGTGCTGCAGGTGACGTAGAAACTGTGTGGGACGGCGGTCCCCGAGCTCTTCGTTGCACAGAAGTTGCTGAATGCGCCGATGCTTAGGCGGAACGAGTCGGTGAAGAAGAGCCTGTTTGACTGTCGTATATGGAGTGTCACCAGGCGGGCCCACGAGGATGTCGCGTATTTCGGCCATTGCCTGTGGCGGCAACGCTTCAACGAGGAGCTCATGCTTGCGAACTTCTGACGTGATGCGATGAATGCGGAACTTGTTCTCGACTTGAATGAACCATAAGGAGGGATCGGCAAGCCACAGCTGTGGTAGCGTTATGGTAGTAGTACCTCCAACAACGCCGGAAGAGGGTACATGGCCAGGTGCAGTGGCAGCGGTACCAGGGCTGAGGCCGTCGAGATGCTCACGCTGCTCCATGGAAGGTCGCGTTCGTAGTCCGGGTCACCAATAAATATAGCACACTGAAACGCGGTTCCGAAAACACAGCGCGGTTTATTATTGTATCTCCGCCATTGTTCCAACTACTTCTTCTTTCTCCACAGCAGACTACCCACTACTAGTTTATGTCCCAAGTGCGTCGTGCCAGAAGAAGAAGAAAAGTATGCCACAACGGATTCCCTTTAGCCTTCTAACAAATTCTTCCCCTCTCTCTCAGACAACAAAAAAAAAGAGATCAAAGTCAGTGTTTTTTTATTAAAACGAACTCCCCTCTGCCTGACCGATCTAGATATGAGTTTGGTTTTCCAGGTAGAGCATATTTTAACAGTAGAGCTGTTTAAAGCGGAGGCAGGTCCGTAGAACGTTCGCGTAAAGCTATCATCCCAAGAAACGACCTCTACCTTATATGGCATCCGGCTTCGCCTAGCAACGTGTTCGACGATGGAAAGTAGGATAAAGGAAAAAAGCGCCTTCTGTTGTATAGTATAGCAAGGGGGTGGTGAATGGATGTGAGGGAGAATAAGAGTGATGTAAGGAGGAGGGGACAGAGTGAAGCATAGCCCGGCTTTTTATAGTATAGTTTTCAAATGTCGCTCAGCAAAGGCGGCGGCTAAATACGAGATGAATATCAGCGGCTCGTAAGCGTTCGAAAGTCTTGTCGCCCTGATGTCGCTGTTACAAATACTGAATGCGTGTTACAATGTGAGCATGCTTCGCTGGTCATATGGAAAATATAGACGCCGGGGAATAGCTTCCCAAATAATTGGCACTATGCTACAGAACCGCATCCACAACTAGTAGTACACACAGAAGGTATATAAGAACTGGAATATTACTTTTGGTATCTTTTATGACAGAGGTTCTTGAGATCCCTCCGCTAGCCTTGAAGCGACAGGAAAATCCTCTCCTCGACATGAGCACTACGAAAAACATCATCGGGCACCATGACCGACGCTGCTATCACGCCGCTACTTTTCCCGCTAATACTGTTGTCTGGGCTGGAGTTTCCAGTCCACGGGACCTGCCATTTTCGCTTGGAGCAGGGAACATGGCGCAGATGTCTGAATTGCATTATAGTAACGCTTAAATTACCACAACGAAATGGGACAACGAGGGTTTGTTGACAAACGTAATATTTGAAGGTCACCAGCGTTAGCGTTCTTTTTTTCACAAATCACGTATTATAGCCTACTGAAAGGTAGGCGAGAGGCCGCCGTAATGAATGTTTGCATGCGTAATGCTGTTGGTCTCATTGTGAACAATGCTACCGTGTGGGAGCCGAAACGTCAGTAAATAATTTTTACCTTGGTCGGCGTCTATTCATCTTTTCACCAGTAAGGTAACCAATTAATATCGCTAAATGGCCCCACGCGCAAATATTTTGCGCACACTACAGCAAAGTAGACGATGATATAATTGCCAATAGCGTACACCCGTCGTGCTCATCGCTTAGGACAGCGCCGCAGCAGCTCATATCTGCACCACTCAATAGCATAACTCTACTGCGATGGAAGAGCCGTTACGGCGCTAGCTATGACGACGATGTCCTTCATGGTCTCATTTGCTCTGGCCTAAAACGACTCGAAGGCGAAAACGATATGCTTATTAGATGCGAAGCATCTTATAGGGCAGTTCAAACCGGTGGTGGTGGTGGTGTGCGGCGTCACCACCCCTACTGCGCATGCGCAAACCCTCTTCACGCACCTTCTATCCACTTCCTCTCTCCCCTTTGCCCATCTCCACTTCCCCTCCCTCTCTCCACTCCTGCTCTGAAACTCGGGCTCGACATGCCGAAATTCTCTGCTGCGCAACGCCACGATGAGCGCCAGCGCATGCGCGTCCCCTGCCCCTCTCTCTCCTCTCCTACGCTGGCCTCCTCTAGCGCGCCTGTCGACTGCGTTCCCCGCTCGCCCTGTGAGAATTAACGGCCAGGCTAGCGGGAGGACACGACGTGCGTAGCGTTCCTCCTCGCGTTCCACGACGCGAGGACGGTAGCATGCCCGAGGTCGGTAGCATGCCCAACGAACGCCAACGGAACACGATCGTGCAAGTGCTCTGGCTTCGTATCGCCTCATGGTCCCCTTTAGCGGGAAATGGTGTAGTTCTTTCTTCTTTTCAGTTGATGCATTGGTCCCCGTTGCCCCTCGGAAGCTTCTTGCACCTCAACTGGTTTTGCCTTGCACGCGTTATCGGCCCATCTTTGACCAAGTGAGAATGCCTTGTGGTGACATCACGTAGACGTCATACGTTTTGATGATCGGTGACATCATGTTACGTCATCAGGCATTGATGATATTTTAACTTCCCGAGCTGACTCCGCCGATGCCGACGGTCAACTTCTGTTTTTGATAAGGCATATAAGGCTTTTGGCATAGGCATAGCTTAGAGTACTAATTATTCCATCAAAGGACAATGGCAAGCTGCCCATTTCAGCATAGGAGTGATTCGCATGGTTTCGAAAGCAAAAGGTCAAATATTTAGAATGCTGTAAGCTTCTTTGCTATTGGTCCTGCGGGAAAATGTCGTCGGGACTGCCATCGCATCAATGGAGCTAAGAGCACGTTGTACAGGTATTGACGCAGTATAAACGAATAAATTACGTAAGAAATTGTTCCAGAATGCAAGGATTAGGCAGTTCACTGACAACTTTACTAATGAGTACAGCTTTTAAGTAAATATTTCTATAACTGCATTCCCTTGAAAGAACAACTTCTTACTTCGTTGTTAGGTGATGCAACCACATTAAAGCCGTAGATTCACACTGTTGTTGGCTAAGGCGGAGGAGAAGGCACTTTAGTAAGACAATCACCCACGTAAAGCGTTGCTCGTTCTTGCTCTCACAAGCATCACGGTAATAAAATTCAGGGCTAATTTGGATACGCTTGGCGTATTTACAGATTTCGGTCTTTAAGGTCCCAGTTCTGAAAGGGGAGCTGATGATATCCGGCTAGTGCAGTTTATGCCAACATTAAGTTTGCAGGAAAACGCAGGCGGCGAACGCAAAGTGTTCCTTGCTCTTCGAAGTACCTTATCGCATATGTTCCCAATGGATAACGAATATCCTGACGACGTCCGAAGAAGAGACGAACGTCCGCGTCCCAGAACGGTGGTTCACGGGGCGTGCAGTGGACGTCGCGTTTTGCATGTCCAAAAAAGGCCTTCCAACAGACATCCGAAGGATATAGCACGTGGATGTTTTCAATAATTGAGCCGTCGGTATCAAGAGGAGTTGGCCGTGCGGACAGCTTCAAAGCTGTTTGGATGCACACCGCAACACGCTAGTTCATTTGACAATGCGTGAAACTGATTTTGCAACATGTGGAAACCGCCACTAATTTTTATCTTTCGGAAGAAACGTGATTGAGGAAATAATCCATGGATAATTGTGCGAGCATGTATGCATTGCATTCGTGGCATTTTTCGCGATTATTTACGTGCTTAGGAGAAAGGTAGATGAGTGACGCTCGTAAACTTGTCTACTGCAGTTTGTTCCCACAAAACACAAAACCTCTAAAAAAGATGGCTGATCCCTCGGTCATAGAAATGGGTATAACACGAAAGTAAAACATGTCGTCACAGAAGTAGTTTATTGTTTATAATACATTGGTATATGACAGCTCGTACAATGTCTACTGTTTTTTGGCTGATATCGTACCGCTTATGTGGACGCACTCACGTTGACGCCAGTGACACATCTCCGAACCGACGACTAACGCCCATGATCTTCATTTAAGCGTTGCGCTAGCTGAAGTTGTCAACCTATACCTGGACACCGCGTGTGGTGAATCCCGCGCAACGATGGCGTCAACAAGCACATAATAAACACTGATACTCGGTATGCACTCCTTCAAAGCGTCGTGAAACGCGAACAGAAACGCTACGCGCGTCGTGTTCCCCCTAGCCTGGCCTGGCCGTTAATTCTCACAGGGCGAGCGCGGAACGCGGTTCGACACGCCGAACGGGACGGTCGTAGGGTCGTAGCAACGATGTGTTTTTTTTTGTTTTTGTTTTTTCGAGCCTGGTGGCACACATGACACCACCCTGTTATAAAGGGGACGCCAATAGCATCCATCCATCCATCCAAGAGTGCTGCGAGATGAAAATGCGAAACAAAAAAGGCGCGTTATGTGTTCGGCGATAGCTGAATTGGCTAAGCGCCAGCCAGCCTTCGTTGCGGATCGAGATGTGGTGGGTTCGACTCCTGTCAACCGAACTTTATCTTATAGTTTTTTTTGCCTTTTCCATCTCATGGCGTTCGTTTTGCCATCGTACTTCCGTGAAGGAAATATGTCATGACAGTCTTGGTTTACACCGGCGTAAAATACTTTGGTGTTAAAAAAATTATCCCTTACGTTTTTGTAGCGTTAGATACGCTGACGGAGGCGGAGCAGTTTCGCGTGGCAGTTTGAGACCCGTGCTGGGCATGCGCGAGGAGCAGTGACGTCACATGGCGCACAGCTGACGCCAAGGAGCCGCCGCCGCCGTGCGCGCCTCACCGCTCTGCGCATTCTAGAGAATTGACGTCATAGTCGTTGCAGACGCATGGGCTCCGGCGCGCGCGCAGCTGTGCGCCTCCATTGCGCATTGACCGTCTGACGGTGTGCCGGAGCCGCTTGATAGCGCCTCTCATTTTGTGTGCAGACGTATCAGTGAGGGTTTACATATAGCGGCGAGGAGGAGGAGTAAAAGAAAAATGGAAGGACAGGGAGGTTAGCCAATTGTCAGACCGTTTGGCTGGCGTTTCCAGTGTGGTATAGCCATGGAGAAGGACAGAGCAAAAGCTGCTAA
Source organism: Rhipicephalus sanguineus (assembly GCF_013339695.2). NCBI lineage: Eukaryota > Metazoa > Arthropoda > Arachnida > Ixodida > Ixodidae > Rhipicephalus > Rhipicephalus sanguineus. Next base: position 26,388,559 of record NC_051182.1, read on the forward strand.
GCGGCGCACAAAAGCGGAGAAGCTTGACAATCGGGGAAGCTAAGAATAAGCAGCTGAGCCTTAGCTAACGCTACGTATATCCAGGCATAGCCGAGCTAAGGCACTGCAATTTTTTTTCTTTATTGATAGCGGCCATCCGCGGAATGCAGCTTTCGGGCTGAATCGGCATGGCGTCTTTGACGTTTTTCCAGCTAAAATTTGCTATGTGGCCTGGTGAGGGGCCCTTTAAGAGGGTCATTCCAAGTGAAACGTCCCAGCACAAAATTCGACCATCAGCGATTCCATTGAAAAAAATTGAGCTGATAGGTAACTGTACGAGAGTGATTTTACTAAAGTATTTTCGTCCAAAAAAATTATGTGGTCGCGTGACCGCCCTTCGAATATGCCGGCAAAAACGAAAAGTTAGGTGGGAATAAATTATGCGTATTCAACCTTGAAATTGGGTAAAATGGCACAATGGGTTTTAAAGTATTCTGTTGTCATTGTACTTTCACGTGACGTCACAAGTAAAACCATATATTCATTTTGCGGCCTAAATAGGCTTAGCAAAGAAGCAAGAAAAAATGCAAATTCAGACAATTTTTGTAAAAAAGGCGGCGACGTTTCAGCAACAAAATTTTTTTTGCTCGTTTACCAATACATATAGTATGTGCTAAAAATATTTTGAACTTATGTAAACCAATGTTTATTGAGAAAAATGCTTCCAAAGTTGACAAAAAATGACTTTTGGAGGGGAGGTTCAATCGCAAATTAAGCCTTGAGGCCCTCGCGCTAAAAATATACAAGATAGTTCATTATATGCTCCCATGTCTTGTCTGTTGATGTGGAAAATTTTATTCCTGTAAATTGTGTTTAAAGCGAAAAAATAATTTTTGATGTGCACAACCAACGTCACCGGTAGGCATTGGCAAACTGTGTACACACGCGGCTGCCAGTCTCCTCGTCGTCTCGCCCGGAAACGTCCCGGAACTTAACACACAGAAACAAGAGCGGCTACGTGTAGTCTACGACATTTTTTTTCCTCGCACAGGTATACTGTCTCTGTCGCACGTTTTTTTTTTTCCCATTTTGGCATTGCGACAATCGGGAATGTCCACACAGGCCAAATGCAAAGAGCAGTTCTTCAGAAGCGTAGCGCAAATAAAACAGGACAATCTGAAGAAACACACAGCTACAGCCCATTCTTATTGCCGTGTTTTCTTCGCGCTGCACTTCTGAAGAACTATGAACCAACTCCGTCAAATCAGTCTTACTGCAAACAGTAGGCTACAGTATAAGACTACCCGTGATTGAAAAAAAAGAGAAGAGTGCGAGAGGAGTAATATAGTTTCCATAGAAGTAAATGAAGTTCAAGTCTTGCTTACCTGTGAACATTGGGCCTCCTGGCGGCGAAACTGAATTACTGTTTTTTCGACTTGGCGGACTTAGGCACCGCTCCCTGTTGCGACAGCTCTTTAGCTTATTAGTGGCGTATTCTCAAGTTCGACCTTTCTGAAATTTATATTTGGGCTGCCCCATTAAGAGGCCTCATTATATACTTGCGTGAGATATTATGACGTCAGTGTAATCTCGTAAGCCTGCAAAGCTGTAGAAGATGAGTGATGAATACGAAGCAGATATGCCTATTCATTGTCTTTGCATGTAGAAGAAGGAAGTTTAGTACTAAAACGCGCTCCTGGGCTAGCTGGTACATATTTATCAGAGAAGAAAGGCACCGCAAGAAAACACGGACGTGATGGACAGGACAGGAGAGGACGAGGACGTTTGAAGTTGGCACTCGTCCTGTCCTCGAGGCGGCGTCCTGCATCCTCGAGCTCAGCATCACAATGCCTTAGACACCTCTTCGGTCGCCTCGCCCGATGGGCGTTACGCCTACAAGAGTACGATATCCGCGTGGTGTATCGCTCCGGCCGCAAACATTCGGACGCCGACGCCCTCTCCCGTTCGCCCCTTTCTTCTGACCCTGCCTGCTGCACAAGTCCTCTCTGTGATACCACTGCCCTCACCATCGCCGACATGCCATCTGAGCAGCGCAAGGACCCGTGGCTTGCATCCATTCTGGACATACTTGCTGGTCGGACCGCTCCTTCCTCTACTCGCACGTTGCGTCGTCAAGTCGAGCACTTCACCACTCGCGATGACGTGCTTTACCGACGAAACTACACACCCGGTGGCCGTCAGTGGCTACTCGTCATTCCACGTCACCTGCGGTCCGAAATTTGTTCCACATTCCATGATGACCCCCAATGTGGCAACACCCCTATTTTACAACACCCCTATTTCAATATATATATATATATATATATATATATATATATATATATATATATATATATATATATATATATATATATATATCTGTATATACGGTAATGTAGCACTAAACGCCGATGCAAAAAAGGTTCGCTTGAAACTTTAATAACTGCGACCAATTTTGTTTCATTTGAATGAAATGTCTGTTAGTATCTCCAATTCGTCTTTCTTGCTGAAGGTATATTACTTTTGTTCCGAAACAACTTATTGGGGTTGCTTTAGCTGCTTAGCGTGACAGATCTTTGTATACTTCGCTAAAAACGGTTTTTGCTTGACGCTTTTGTAATTGGGTGAAGTCGATGCTCTGCTTGCTGACCAGCTAGCGGGCTGCCATCTTCAATAAGATGCCTCGGCACAGTGGTGCAAATACAGTTAAATTCTACCTTGCCCGTAAAGGTATGACGGTTTTCGCAATACCCGATAACCGGACAGATGTACATCAGTAAGAACGCAGGTAGCGACATTCTTTGCGACGCATCTTGTTTACGTAGATGACATAAAACTGCAATTACTTTTATATTCTACTTATCTGCTGCCGTAAAGCGTTCATTAGCGACGTACTCAGTAATGCGCGATCTTCGAACAATTTTTCATTTATTAGAGGACATCTGCAGCTTAGAAAACATGTCAGACGTGTTCTATAGTTGCATGAAATGCCGGAGGACACCGCCGCTATTCACACTTTAGTGCCACTTATGCTCTGATTACCTGGTGATTAGTAACAGTAAAAATATTCAGAAAAGACTAAGAAAGAAAAACAAATATTCCTAAGTAAAATAGAAACGCGGTTCTGTGTCAAACACAGAGAATAAGTATCGGAACACGATACAGGCGGCACTCCTAAGAGCTAACCATATTTGTTGAAATTAACGTCCCACAGTACCGCGATATAATGACAGACGCCAGCCATAGTGGAGGGCTCCGGAATGTTTGACCGCGTGGTGCTATAACACTTAAATATAAGCACACGGGCATCGAATTGCAGCCTCCGCGACCTTCGGGTTAGCAGTCAAGCACCACAACCATTACACCACCGCGGCGGCTAACCCCTAATAGCCATGACAATAAGGCATTTAGGGCAAGACCACAGAAAATTCAGTGCCTATGTAAAATAGCGTAAACCGACTCGTTGAGACGCTCATTAGAAAAACGGAGCATTTTCTATAACAATGTTTCTCCAATTCCTTTGCTAACATCTTTGAGATGGCTCCCAATAATTTACGTTATCATGAAAACATTTCGCTATTTTAATAAGCAGTAAGCACAACTTTTGTTACTGTATGCTCCAAGCACGCGCAGATTATTATACATATGTTCTCGTCGCCTTGACATGACAGTAAACTTAAGTAGAATATAGGTCTGTAAACAGCAGCAGAAATAATGCAGACAGGTAAAAGTAAGAATAATGAAGAGAGCTTACGTTGCCAGCACATTAAAGACATATTGCCGTAAGGAGACCCTAAAAAAGCAATACAAAGAGATAGGGGACGCATGGAATGAAAAAGCACAGCTTAGAAAGAACTTATGCTAACAATCCAATTATGATTTTGAAAATGCATTGAATAAAAGACAAGGAGACGTACGCCAAGATAGCTTCTGTTAAGTGAATACTTGTTCTCTTAAATCCAGCATCGGTACCGGTGGTGCTATAGCTCTTAGAGTCTTATTTGCATATAAGTCAGTCTCATTGCATCTAAGTCAAACTTGCATCGACGAAGTCGTTCAAATCGCCGATGTGTGAAAGCCACGAGACGCAAAGCAACCCCTTTTCTTGCATTCTTCAGACTTCGTAACGACGCACAACGCAAGATAAACTTCGATTACGACACTACAGCGGCATCAAAATTTGTGCGAAAGACACCGCACGCATAGGCGTACGCGGCACAGGAGAGTAGCTAAGAGCCAAGCGTCATAGCACTGACACAACTAAAAAGAAAAAAAAAGAAACCGTGAAAACAAAATGTCGTTTGGGCGTATATGTTCGCGCGTTTGTCAGGACGACGCGAGCGCCACCACGTGACTCTGCTCCCTCAATAGAGACGCTCAGAGCTCATCACCTGCCCTTGCCGGAAAACTCTGACGGGAAGATAAAATAATGTCATTGTCTTTAGTTTTAATCTGGTGGCTTAGTGGGAGCAGTATCAGCTTCAGAAGCGGAGTTCAACCAACGTTTATTGTTTCACACCGCGGTGTTGCGATCGCAGTATCTTGTATCTTAAGGTACACGATGCATTCTTCAGTGTATCGGAAATACAGATACTGATACAAGTCTTGCGAGACGTATCGCGATACTGATACAAGATACCCAAAGAGTATCTAAGATAGTATCGAAGGTGGATTGATAGATTCGAAGTTTCTGAACAATCGTTAGCTCTTTTGCATTGAAGATCTTTCTGTGGAGTTACTATTTAAAGAGTTCATTAAGCAATCTTTGTTTACTGGCGAGCTTGGCGGACTGGAAAGAAATATTCGGACGCAGTTTATAAGGCTCAGGTCAATACTGCGCTAATTGGAGACGCGTCGTGCTTGCATTTATTTTTTAATACGCCGTACCCTGCAGCAGAAACACCCTGTATAGGCTTACTGGAAGAATAAACACACTTGGTTGTTATTCAGCGCCGTAGGCCGTGTCCGTTTTTTTAATGCTCTTTCACCACTCGCAAAAATAAATGTTCCCCCACTAACCATGAAAGCTGTGGGAAGTACGGAGCAGTGATTGGCCTGCCCTTCGGCGACGCCGGCGTTGACGGGCAAGCAAGCGCTGGCGTTGCAAACGTGCGGTCTGCTCGGCATTCAAAGCAGGAAAGGAAACCTTGATTCTTAGATGCAGTGACGTCCTCTGCTCTTCTCCTTTCCCTCTCCTCCTTTCAATCCCCCTCAAGCTCGCATTACTTCTCACCATCACTTCCGTCTCCCAGCCTCTTCCTAAACTAATATATAAACGGCTATGACAAACTTTGCCCAGTCCTCCTTTCCCTCCTCGTCACCCTCACATTCCCTTCCCGCCCCATTGCTATGCACTCTAAAAAACTGGTAACGGTATCGCAAGAAAAAAGGCGAGTTACTCTTCAGAGGCGTTGTTTTGCTCTCGCAAAGCATCGCGTAGAATGAAGTGTACGGTCACTCTGTACGAAAGGAGAGAGTGAAATATATTTGTACTCTTTTGGCATGAGAGAGTAAAACGCAGTTATACTCTTGGTCCTCATATATATATATATATATATATATATATATATATATATATATATATATATATATATATATATATCGATGTGCTGGCATACCGCGAGAGCGGTGACCACTTATTATTAGCACACGTATATATAGTCGAGAGCGCTGCATTCGTCGCAGTGCTGGAGACGGCTAATAAAAACAAACAGCGTTCCTAGCGCCTCCCAGTCCTTTTCATTGTACTGGAAGGCTCTGGGAGAAAACCTAATATATGTGTTTTTAGCTTTCGATTTGCGCAGTTAAATAAGCGATTATCACCTCACGGAGTAGGTCGGCGATCTAAACTACATTAAAAAGGTTTTAAATGCGGAGCATTTCTTAGTCGCACCTGCGGCGTCGGTGGCGCCGTCCACACCCCCACTGCGCATGCTCGGCTCGTCTCGTTCCGGCAGCAAGCCTCTCCTCTTCGTCCCTCCCTCCTCTCTCTCCCTCTCCTCCTCCCTTCCTCCTGTCCCTCGAACGCAGTCAGTGTGTATATAAGCGGTGGTGCGCGCGTTCGGAATTCAGTCAAGGGCGTCTTTACTTGGCTTTCGCTTGACTTGACGCTTTGCTTGACTCGAGTAGATGCGATGGAAGCAACAGTACCTTCAATCAGCGTCCCACCACTCATTGAGGGCAACGTTATCCCACCCTCACCGTCGTCGGCGTCAACAACAGCAAGCAACGCAGAAGACAAGGCTGCGAAGAGACGAGCATACGACGCTGAACGCAAGCGTTTGAAGCGAGCTGCGGACCCGGAACTTCGTGCACGCTGGAGCAGTTCAAGTCGTACTTGGTGTGCGCATCGTGTAACAATTAAGCATTCTCAAACCCTACCCAATTACGCAACATTCACGCGATACCCCCCCCCCCCCTTACCCCGCCGTCACTCTGCGACGCATTTACTCGAGTTCCCCCCGTGGAAAGATGCGGGCGACATTTTAACACGAAAGTGTTTTATGCCGGGGTCCACCAAGACTTCAGTGACGTATTTCCGTCACGGAAATGACGTCGAAAAAATATACACAATCAGATGGCAAAGAGAAAAAGGTACCGTCAATGGGCATCGAACCGCAACAACAGATGCCGGGCACGCTATCCACTGCGCCACGGTCACAGACTCTGGAAGCTTTACGAACGCGCCTTTTATATCTACCACTGTCGCGGTCGGCTCGGTGGTGTTGACCTCTGGTAGTGGTAAGGTAAAGTAATTCGTCATTGCTTTGGCCTCCGCGACTAGCACCTGCAACGCGTTTACGCGTCCCCTTTCGGCGCGTTTTCCATAGAAGTTTAATTTTGTCAATTCCTTAACACACCGCGAGGTGGCGACCTTTGCCCAAGCGTCGTAAAAGCGTCGGCCTCGCTCAGCATCACGCTAATACAAACCAAAGACGCGCGCCTGCCTCACCTGGCTGTAACACCGCGCTCCATGCTCACGCGCTCGCCCCGAGAAAAATAGCGGCCGGCCTAACGGGACGGCACGACGCGCTTTGCGTTTCCCCCTAGTCCGGCCGTGGTGTTCAATCACATTTTAACATGCCGCGGGATGGCGACCAAGTTCTGCGTCCAATATGCGACGCACTTCTGGCTGTCATACCTCGTTCTCTGATTACGCTTTCACCAATAACTACTACAGCTTCCACAAGGGTCTGTTTAATCATTTAACATGGACGTTAGTCGTCGGGATGGAGATGCACCACCAATCATCAAAGTGGGTGCATACATGTTAAACGGCGCCATTATCTGCCAGACATCGATATACATTGTGCAAACTCTCTTATATCAATGTACAGTAAGCATTCAGTTACTTCTGTAAGGGCACGCTTTACTTTCGAGTTATTCCGATTCCTATGAGGGAGGGATCAACCGTGCTTTTTTAATTTCTTCGTGTTTCAACATCCACGTTTTTCGCTACGAACGCACGCGCAGAGAATACTGCCCTCAGCTAAATGGCCGTACGGCTAGAGTGCGCAGTCGCGGAACGTGAACAATAACGACCGAAAATATGTCCAAGGGCGTGACAAAAACTGAAGTGTACAACGTTTTCTACACCCAACGTTTAGTACACACAAAGTACAACGTTTTCTACACACAAATGACTAACCGCTTAGCGAGACAATGCAACTGCCGCACATATCTTCTGTTACGTTAATCGTGTTTGCTGAGAAACGTGCGGGATTGACATTCTGATACCGGGAAGAGCAAAACAAACAAATGAACTACCTTGTGTTTGGTTGTCGCATGTACGGAGACACTCAAACCGGCGTTTCTTAACATGAAAATTTAGAGAGATCACTGACGTGATCAGTGACAACATGAAAGAAAGGGGTAGCGCTTCTCGCCTTCCAGTGTAAAGTTTCGGTAGCGTGTCGGACTAGCAATCTGGGGTGCGTTCAGGGTCTTTGGTTCGAACCTCGCTCGGGCGTGTTTTTTTTTCTAACGTCTTTTTTTGTCGTAGTGCTCGTTGTTGTGTCAGCATTACCATCTACGCATGAATAAATTGCCAGAAGCAATTTTAAGGCCCAATTTTGGCCTTTTGGCCCGAGCTCTGCTATGTCTTTCTTGAGGTGTACTACTACTCCTATCGGAAGGGTCCAGCTACTCTGTTTCGGCAAGAGTGATGTGACTCTGTTGAGGTCGAGTGTTATAATCCATTCTAGGGGTGTTACTACACTCTGCCTCAAGAAGACGCGATTTACTCTAGAAAAGAGAGTTAAATACGGGACATGAATGTACTCCTCCAGAGAGAGTGCCCAGCACTCTCTTAGATTTTAGAGTGTACTATACTAGAAATGCATATGCTATACATAGCTATGCTACAGAAACGCCAGCGTGACAAGCAACATGGCAGATTGGACGCCGGTGGCCTGGTCCCCTAAATCGTTGCGCGCTGAAAAAAAAAATTAGGAACCCTTCTCCCCTCGGGGAACAAGGGGAAGCGACGCTTGGCGAAGGCGTGCCTGACATACTGCTTTCTTTCTTGCTTTATTTCTTTCTCTCTTTGCAGATAGCGGCCGTCCCCGGAAAGCACTTTTCGGGCTGAATCAGCAATGTGCCTTTGGTGCTCTTTCCAGCGTTCGCCAGCCCGTAGAACGACCCAACAAAAGGACTTTCACTGAGATCATAGAAACGCAGGCTAAGAATTCAATTTCCTCGACGTCAGAATTTCCTCAAATGCGCAGTTCCTGGTATCGCCCTTCCGCGTTGTCCAGTACATCACTTTTTGCCCGCAAACACAAAATAGTTCAATGAACCGCCTATAGCAAGTGTAATGCTTCGCAATTGTTTTTGAATCGTCGGTAGAAGGCATCCTTATGCTTCCGTTGAGTGCATATTGGGCAAGCATGGGCACATGACCGACTCTTCAAGACACTCGCTTTCAGACCTTGGGGACGGCGGTCCAAATCCCCGTCCCAAGAAGAAAATTTATTTTGTTTTATTTCCACTTCCTGTGTGCGCGAACTGTGGGTGAACGTAAAGTCACTGGAACGGGAAAAGTACCGCGACCGTCCTGCCCGCCGCCATATTTGGCCCGGCGCGACCGAAGTTTCGGCGGCGCCATGTTGCTTTCACGCTGAGTAACGCATGTTTTACGCATTGCATGCGCTTTTGCAGCTCCGAATGAAGCATACAGTTGTTCTCTACCTGATTAAGAAAGAAATAGCTGCAGTTTTCAGTTGCCTACATGCGCACGCACGCGTACTAACGCGATGAAGAAATGCGAACTGCGCGGCATTTACGCACTCAGCTGTCGGAATTTAATAAATGCGAATCATTTCTCAGCGAACTTCTGCGAGTTTGAACGTAGTATCTATCTATCTATCTATCTATCTATCTATCTATCTATCTATCTATCTATCTATCTATCTATCTATCTATCTATCTATCTATCTATCTATCTATCTATCTATCTATCTATCTATCTATCTATCTATCTATCTGCCCACGACTATGTGCTCTCCTGGCCGTTTCGTTAATGGGATGCATACCAAATTTGGTATGGCATAACATGACTGTATGACGAATATAAACTACAGGTGGTAACATGAAAGTAATGACATGTACGGCATGATTTACATGCCACGTTCATGGTGCGCTCGTGGCCGCTTCGCTAGCGTGATACACACCAAAATTGATATGGCGTGACAAGAGTGTATGACGAACATAAGTTACTGGTCATAACGTGCAGGTGATGGCAGGCATACCCTGTAAATCACAATTAACATGACATGGCCTCAGGGCGCTCGCGGTCGTTTAGTGAAATGCATATATACCAATACTGATATGAGGAGATATTTCTGTATGATGAACGTTAGTGACAGGTGGTAACATGAAAATCATGACTTGTATGTGATGTACAGCATCACTTCCTTGCCACGCTCATGGTGCGCTCGCGGCCGGTTCGGTAGCTTGATATGCACCAAAATTGGTATAGCACGTGGTGACTGTATGGCGAACGTGAATGACAGGTGCTAACGTGAAAACCACGACATGCATTACATGTACGGCATGGTTAAGATTACACTGTCTTTGTGCGCTTCCGGCCATTTTGTTTACCGGATGTATACCAAATTTGGTATGGCATGACGTGGGTGCGTGACGAACATAAATTACAGGTCATGCGTTGTATATACCAGATTCTACATGCATGCGTGCATGACAAACATGCGATATATAGTGAACTAGATGTCATGACATGAATAATTTCATCTGCCTCAAAGACGAGCAAGGCGATATCTGCAGCTCTTTGCTGGTTGCTTTGCATTAGATTGATTCCCACAATGCATGGGATCTGCCGGATTGACACAAAATGCACAATTATATAGTCACGTCACGCGCTACCAATCGTGGTGCATATCAAGCTAGCGAACCGGCCGCGGGTGCACCATATGCATGGCATACACATCATGCCTTACATAACATGCCTGTCATTATTTTCATGTCACCTGGTATTTATGTTCGTCATTCATTCACGTCACATAATACCAATCTTTAGCAGTCAGTTTTTATGGCGCACTGATCGTTATATGTGAGCCCAAGCGTCATATGTACAAACTATGTCCATTATTACCACTTTGGCTAAAGAAAGCATTATATTATACACTGTTATATTCCAGGCTAAGTTATTGTGTCTTGTGTTGGGGAACAACGACAGCACAAAACTATAAGACATTACTTACACTTCAAAAGAAGGTACTACGAATGTTCGAGGGATATTACGGTCAACCGCAAGGACTTAGCGCACGTCCGTTATTCTCTAAATATCTCATATTACAAGCAAACCAAATATATTATTATAAGTTATTATTGTATATCCAAAATAATAAACTATACCCCATGTACGATTCTTCTCGATGTGCTGAGTACTCTCTCCGTACACATAGTATAAGAACTCCGCAAATTAGAACAACCTATGGTCAACAACATATTGATTATCAAATACCGAGTGTCCTCAACAAACTGAATGACGTAGTTGACCTAAATAGGAAAACTTCCAAATGGAAGTTCTCCTTTATAATGGCATTGTATACGCATAATACAGCCATTTGGATTATTCATTACTTTATATGTCCCAACTGCTTAGAGTACAGTTACACTCTTTGTCTCCTTTTGTTTGTTTTGTTTGTTTGTTCAAGCTGCTTAGGAATGTGTATCTGCAGACGCTTTCTTTACGTCACGTATTGCATATATTGCGATAACGATGTGTTTTTAGGTACTTCAGTACTATTTACTGTCCTGTTCCTTTCTATGTTTGTGATGGTTATATGTTTGATCAGAATTTGCAAACTGTATTTGTATAAAATGATGTTCTCTAATTGTGTCTAAGTTGTGTATGACATGTTATAATAGTTTTTATTTTATGTTATTATTATTTTTTTGCCAGACTGTATTTCGGAGCAAAAGCCTCCGTCAGGCTATGTAGCCTTTTGCTTTTGCTTCGTTTTTTTTCTGTTGTACGTACAGAAAAATAAAACAAATCTCAAATCTCAAATTTATGCCAAACATAGTTCAGAGCTGCCCGGAAATGTTATTGTGCATGACCCTTCTGCAGCAACCATGCGAAACAATCTGCACTAGTGCAGCGGAGGCGCCAACATTCCCCGAAACAGCATTCGCGAATTCTCAATGAAAGGCTTGCTTCACAAAGGCGGGTATCAATCGTGGGAACAAATTTTTCGCGTCGTATTCTATGCAGCCGCACAGTCCGTCGCTTGGCATCCTTTTTCCTGCTGGGAATAGCAAAGAGGCCGTTGCCCGTTTCCTGCCGGTTGCTGCTCCCGCAAGCGCAGCCGGCGCAGCACCCAGGTCTTCTACGATGCCTCAACAGGCTTGCGATGAAGTGTCAATACGATACGGGATGTCGTAATGTTCCTGCACGCTTTTCTGAGGCTATAAAAACAATCGCCCAACACAGCGCAGTGCGTCGGCGGCTGGGAGACGCTAGCGAGGCGAGTGAGCTGGCCGCTTTATGTGGCAAAGCCGCCGAAAGGGCGCGGCGGCGAAGAGAAAAAGTACGCGGTACTTTTCCCGTTCCAGTGACTATAGGTGAGGAGGGGTTTTTGCGGTAATCAGGGTATTTTCTACACCCCCTCACCAGCTACTCAGGTCAGTCAGTGCAAGCTTCGCATGAATAGTGTCTTCTGAAGCCGGTTAGGGCACATTGAACGCGCTTTATCTACGCAATTGGGTTTAAGAAAAGTGTGTCTTCGTTCGTCTTATTCAACGACGGAGAAATTACTCCAAGGCTTTGTGATAACGTTCAACAAGATAAGTGACTACTAAGTTGTTGCTGCAAGATATTTACATTTGCCCAAAGAAGATATTGAACGATGTATGAAATGGTAACGTTTAGATCGAACTTCCGGACATTTTATTTTCCGAACAAAATAACTTGCCGGCTCTATTAGCCGAAATTGAACGAATACCTGTGCTTTTTTCAATGCTTTCTCAGTATACTTGTTGCCAACCATCTCCTCAGTCCGTAAGCTCAGTTGACGCTGTCTCGCCATCCGCTGTGGGAGTTTTTTATATCTATCCATTCAAACTGCGAAGTAAACTTCCACAGTAGAGTACACCGTACTCTGAATGCAAATATTTAACCATTATAAAGCATTAACCTTTCACTAATAATCATTCTTTAATATTCTCCACTCATTAGTATTATAAATATTTAACCCTTTTCAAGCGAAGCCTGCATTTACTGCCCTATGAAGCGGGTGATGGTGTTCCAACAAATCCTCCTCCCTCACAGCTGGGGCGCACGAAACAATTATTAGTACAACTGAATAAAAAAGCCCAGCGAGTGCCTTGAACACCAGGCCACGTGCCCATGCTTGCGCAATGTTAAGTGCACTGCGGCATACAAATGCGTTCTACCTACGTTACCAAAATCAATTGGGAACCTGCGCACTTGCTATGGGCACTTCATTGAAATGCATAATTAAAGCAGTCTGCAGGACAACGCATTTCAGGAAAATTACGACTTCAACGAAATTGCATTCCTAACCCACCTTTCCATGATCGCGTGATGGTTCATTCGTTGGACCGTTTAGAGGCTTACGAGCTCCGGAAACAGCAGAAAACATGGGAAGCCGATTCAGCCCGAAAGCAGCGTCCAGGCAAGCGCTACTACCTATAATAAAGCTGGATGCTTACGTTAGGAGAGAGTACTGCGCAATGCGAAAGAATGGAAGACAGGAACAAAGAAAGAAGGAGAAGAGAAAGAAAAAGAAAAGGAGTAGGTCAGGCACGCCCACGCCAAACTTCGCATGCCCCCACCTCCCCGACAGTGGAAGGTATCCTGAATTATTCGTAACCACGAATGTTTTACGATACAGTAGCGACAGCTGCACATAGTACTATCGAGCACAATTTACAGTTCTCGTTTCGTACACTAGTCCCTACTCCCTCATATTTACTACAGCGAAAAAACATAGATGCCTCATCAAACACGAAAATTTACCGTGGGCGTCGGTGACGTCCGCGTCTGCGTGGATGATGCAAAGAAGCATCACGTGATGATGCCACCATGACGTCAGAGATAGCCGAAGTTTATATGAGGATCTGCGATATCGCCATGCATATCTTCCATGCTAGAATAAGTAAACTTACTATAAATTGCCTATATCTGCTCTTAACAAACTGCAATCCATATGACAACTCTCTGGATCGTTGCAAGTCGATGAAACATGGGGATGAAACGTGCAGATGGTTGATGCAGCTTTTGTATGCTCGAGTACAAGTAGTCCTCTCGGGTGTTTTTTCTACGTGTTGCTCTACTTACCATAGGTACACGTACAGTAGCGCTTTCCTTTCTCCATCCGCTGCAATGTCTTTAATGTATGAGACAGGTCCGTATTCAGGGGGGCCTAGGGGCACAGCCCCCCCCCCCCCCAGAAAAAGAATTTCATGACACAGGGTGTTTTACCGAAAATAAGTAACTCAACTAGGTGTTTTTCTTACACAGTCAAGGCGTTCAGCAAGCAGCCTACCCTCCACCCTACGAAAACATTCGCTGCTATGGGCCTGATCTGAGAACTACTCCTCTGATTGATGCATTGTGTGTTTGTACAATGGGTGAGATGCTTGGCGCATATTGCATATTTGCGTAGCGGAGCTGCATGAATATCAATACAAGAAACACTCTCCGGGTCCCGACGGTGTAAGAAATAAAACACTCCGCAACTTAGATGACGAATCCGCCCCTGCTCTCACAAAGTACATAAAGGAATGTTGGCAGAAGGGCCTATACCCAAACAATGTGAAATCGCCCAAATCATAATAATACCCAAAACGGGCAAAAAGCCGCTCATAGGAAGTCTCATACCCATCTCATTAACGTCCTGCATTGGAACGCCAATGAAAAAAGTAGTTTTAACAAGTCTCGTCAGATACATGGACGACAACGAGCTATACCCACACACCAACATCGGCTTAATACAAAGAGTCTCAACGGAAGTTGTCATGTTGCAGTTAAAGAATCAAGTCATACACGCCGCAGCGGACACCCTGGATACAGAAGCCATGTTGAGCCTTGACCTGCACAAGGCGTTCGTGTGTGACCAGGAGGCCATATTGAGCAACTTGAAAATCCGACAGGTAGTGTCGACAGTGTGCGATTACGTGAAATCGTTTCTCACTAACCACAAAGCCATACTCATGGCCGTGGAAGCGGAATACGAAGGATTCGAACTAGGCAACAAGGGAACACCACGAGGTTCGGTGCTTCCCGCCTTCCTGTTCAACGGTGGGATCCTCGGTCTGACCTCAGAGCTGGAACGCATCGAAGGGCTTCAGCATAGTCTTTATGCGGATGAGATCATCCTATGGGTGACGGGCGGGAGCGACAATCACATACAGGTGATTTTACCATAGCAGTAAATAAGGTAGAGTAATACGTGGAGAACAATGGCCTAAATTTCTCTGCCCGAAAATCGGAGGTATTACTCTACAGACCTAAAAGCAGAAGAAACAACCGCATTCAACAACGACCTAACATCACATCTTAGCAGGAGGTAACCCAATTTCTTAGCTACAGCACATAAAATTACTGGGACTCCGAATATCCGAGAACGGACCTAACGGGAAAGCAATAAAGAT
This sequence comes from Rhipicephalus sanguineus, assembly GCF_013339695.2. Taxonomy (NCBI): domain Eukaryota; kingdom Metazoa; phylum Arthropoda; class Arachnida; order Ixodida; family Ixodidae; genus Rhipicephalus; species Rhipicephalus sanguineus. The sequence continues at coordinate 26,403,682 of NC_051182.1, forward strand.
ACTGGATACCAACACCCAGCAAACCATTATATTGATTCGTAGAATCGAAAACAAGAACTACGGCATGAAAGGACACAATAGTGCAGCTTATCCAAGTCTCCGTTGTCAGCCGCATAGTGTTTGTGACCCCATTCCTCAAGTTGCAAGTGGCCGAAAAAAAAAAACAGAATGCATCATCCAAAAGGCATATAAGAAAGCCCTCGGATTAACGATCACCACGTCTAAACAAAAGTTCGAAGCGTCAGGAATGCATAACACGCTAGACGAACTGATTGAGGCTCATATGATAGCGCAATATGAACGACTCGCGCAAAGCAACACGGGAACACGCATCCCGCACAAACTTGGAACGCTAGCCAATGCGGCAATAACTACGATATCCCAAAAGAAACCAGAGAGCAGCATCATTGTAGCGACAGAGACGAGGCCGACACCCGTGTTTCCCTGGTTCAACACTTCTTCTTTCTTTTATTTCGTGCTCACGAGCAGCCCCGCCTTACGCCCGCTTCTTCGTGCGTCTTGTGCGCGGCATGGCGTTTCCCGCCAACGTTTTCCCGCGGTAGATTCAACATCCTCCCGGGGCCGCGCTGTGGCAACACCACCTAGACTGACTTTTTTCAAGGCCTCCGCAAGCCTACGTGACGTCATCAGTGTGAGATCTGCCTGGAAGCTGGCTTCACTCAAATGACCGGCACGCGTTCGCGTTTTGTCGTTCCGCGGCCCGGTTGCACTCGTAGCATTTTTTTTTTCAGATATTTACACTTAGAAGCAGGCCCGTGGACAGGGGGGGGGGGGCGTATGAGCCCCCCCCCCTCCGAAATTCGGATGGAGGGGGCTGTTTTACCGAGAATAGTGAAAATAGGGGTTTGTTAAGGACTTCAACAGGTGCCCCACCCCCCGAAAATTAATTTCTGGCTACGGGCCTGCCTAGAAGGAATTTTTGTTAGCAACAGGTGTAAATGTTATAACAACCCGACAAAGCCTTCAGTTTTTGAAGGCATTGGAGGGTCTATTTTGCATGCTTTAGTAAATGCACCAGAAGATTTTTGTCAAAACAAGACTGCATGTTTTATTATATAAAATGCTTTTAAAAACAAACCAACAATGAAATAAAACCATTCAACGAGGATTCATGCGAAGTTTTTCACATACGATATTCTTATAAAAAGTAAAATAAAGCAGACATGACATTACTTGTAAAATCTTTTCGACACTTTGTTTACTTATTTTCAGTACATGTAGTTGAACACACACAGAATGGGTTAAATATGATTTATTTAAATCTTCAAATGATTCTTCCACATAACAGCTCGAGCGCCAAAAGAAAGGTAAAGTTCACAGCAAAACGGAACTTGTGACAATACTTAAAAAAATTGTGGAGATAAAGCTTTTAAGAACATTTTTAAAATGATCTTGTTGAAGGTGTTAAAACTGGGAGCTCAAACGATTTGGCTTTGTAAACACAAAGGACACATTATCAGTCATGTGCGAGAAATTACGCCTGGAGTGTCTTCAGTTTCCGTTTAGCTGCTTTGGCTTCAGACAGCTTGTTGTTTTCGTTTGCAAAGGTTATTTAACAAAGTGTTGGCTGCTGCACTAAGTATATACCCCATCACTACATGCGGCATATGGCCATTGTCACAAACATCAAAGTCTTCATTCCACTCAAGGAAAAGTGTTGTCATTGAAACAAGCAGTTCTTTCTGCTTTTCACAGCCATAAAATTTGGCTGCATGTTTTTCACTTGTCAGTTTCTCGAGAACAATATTCATCATCAGTACGGCGTTCACAACGACAGCTTGGGGAAACTTAAGTCCACCTCTTGTGATACTCGTTATGAGCTCGTCTGCCTCAATTGTGAGAGTCTTACTCTCAACAACTAGGTTCTCTTTACAGAATGCACATGTAAGCTTCTTGAGTGCAGCATGTGCGCAATAACCAGCGACATAAGTTGTAGCTGGAAGTGTGTGCTGCTTTGCAGCAATGTCCTCTTCTCCAATTACAATCTGGAATTGCTTTAAAGCATCACGAAATTCATCAGTGGAACCACATAGAGGAATCTCGTCACTCTCTGGCAGCTCGAGGACCTTCTGCAGCCTCAATTTGTGCTCCGCTTCATACATCTGCCGTATGGAAATATGGTACTGTGCGCCACTTAACTGTCGGTACCTGCCAAACCTGTCCTCAAGGCAGTCCGACTGAAATTTCCCCAGTAAAACGTACTTGAATCCAAGCTCTTTAAGACAGTAGCTTGTCACCTGAACAAGAGCAAGAGACGTGTGACGCAATGCATTGTGCGTCTCATGAGTGAAATGACCAGTGTCATGCTTGAGGCTTTTCCAGTAGTCGAGCCAACTGACTATTTTGTTCAAAAACTCGACTTGGGGGCAACAAACTGCCTTTATGGGCTCTTGGAAGTCATCTCGAAGGCGCCTCCCTTTATCCGGCGTCTTAACATTCACTATGCGCCACCACATTACGACAGTGCTGATAAAATCGGCCGTGCTTTTGGCATGCTGCAGTTCTGCTGCTTGTGCACTGTTGAGAGCTGCGATTGTGAAACTGTTAAACACCTTGAGAACAAGTTTCATGTTTTGTCGCTCTAAGTTCGAAGGTTTCAGTGCCTTCAAAGACAATGTTGGAGCAAGTCGTACAAGCTCATTTCTCTCTCTCTCATGAAGCTCCAGCAGCGTGTTGAATGAAGCTGTTAGCACGCACGGCTTGTCAGGTAGTCCATTGATGTCAGGAAAAAACATACATTTACCACTGTTACGCTGGTTAAGCCAATTGTTCCGTATGCATTTTAAAACATGAACAGAATCTAAAATAAAAAACAGTGGTCTTGATTGGTCTGATGGATGCTTGTAGACCGTATCAACCTTCCGTGGCTCTGAAAAAAATGACATTGCCTTCCCATTGATGGAGTTGTTGTCTGAAACAACCGCGATTACTCGAAATCCTGTAGCCTCCAGCCCATTAATGAGCTCACGAAGAAATTGATGCAGCTGTATTGCATCTATTTTCGCCACTGGAAGGATGTGCACTACGTCTTTGCTTGACGACAGGAGGCTTTGGATCATAAACACATATGCAGTCTTTGCTGCGTTTTGACTGTTTGTAGCCATTCCTACTAGACCACCACCTTTGTAGTCAATGTATGGCTGCAAATGAATTTCGTCCATGACAAGCGTCACAGTTTTTTCGTGGTCATCCATTCCTACGGCCAACCTCTTTGCATACGACAGAAATAAAGCATCTTGTTGCTCAGAGCATGGGTTCACACGGTATGACCCACAGACACGTCTAATTGTGTCGGGATGTGGAAGTTTCAACTTTGATGTGGACCTAATATATCTGTACGCATGGGGAGATATTGTGAACACAAGGCTAGCAAATACCAGCAAGTCCGCAGGGTATCTCGAAGTTGTGCTCAGTAAAATGCCGACTTGTTGTTTTACGAACTTGACAACTTCTACTTGCCACTCGTGTGGGAAACTTTGTGACGCTAGTTCCTCCAGTGTTTCCACTGTCTTCTTCAAGACAATCTGCAAGCGTTCTTCACTGTCGGAGAAGTTTCCTGCCAAACTTTGCACAGCAATAAGGACCTTGTCGATTTCCCGCACATCACACAAACAAACAGGAAGCACGAGGGTCCCGAGCTTGTTAAGCTGCACGTCACCAACAAACACTTTCACGATCAAATCAGCTGACACTGTTACAGAAAACCGCACAGTTGGAGCTTCTTGAGAATCGAAGTTTAGGAAGAGGACTTTGTCGTGAGTAACAAGTTTTGTCCAGAAGGTGTTTGTCTGGAAACTTGTCAGAGCGATGAGCAAGTCGTCAAAAGTACTGATGTTATTCTTTTTCTTCTCTTCTTCGTGAGCTTCAACGGACTGCCTTATTGCCTCCTGTAGTGATTCTCCCTCTAGACGAAGCCGCTTCTCTTCAGGGCCTTCCCGGACAACAGTAGTGGGACGAGAAAGATATGAAGGGCAGTTTGGAAATAGGCTCGGGATAGCACCAGACTTGAGTCGTCTCAGCTGGAGAGGAACTTCAAGTACTCGTCCGGTTTTCTCATCTCGATAGGTCGAAGTGGTCACGAAATCACTTGTAAGAAAGTGCTTCTCACACACCTGAAAAAAAGAAAAATGAAACAGAGCTTATAGCACAAAAATCAAGCAAGAAAAAGTTAGTGGACATTAGCAAACTACATATCAGAAAATGTGGCTGCATTATTAGGCATTATTATAGTAACAATGCCTTGTTAGGCGGCCCAACAGGCGAGCGCTGTTTATTAAATCTAACTCTCATAGGATTCGATCAGGCGCTGCAGTCCGTTTAGAGCGACTCAGGTCATTAGCTAGGCGTGCGTGAGATTGCGAGGAAAGTATCTGTTTGTCAAGGCTGGTCGCGCGAAAACAAAAATTAGGCAAACAGCACGATTACTAACACTGCGTGTCTCATGTCATTCGTAAAATATGCTGCAAGTGCCTCGAAAGCTTAGCTCACAAATAATGAAAATTGAAAGGTTTTTAGTAGCATAGCTGAGTGAGTTTACACATGCGTAGGCACCTGCGACAAGCGAAAGAACGCACTTACCACAGTGTACTTTGTGGGCGCAAAATCCTTGCGAGGGATCGCTCTCGTCCATGCGGTTCGTTGGTCGGCGTCCATCGGAAACCGATAGACGCGCGCTTTAGGTCCATGAGCATAGTTAGAGTTGCACCCCGGTGCACAGCAGCATCCAGGCATATTGCGTAGTTTACCCAACCATGCTCAGACAGCACAAGAGAAAGAAAAAACAGCGTGAGCGGTAACAAAATGCCACTAGCCTACAACCACAACAGCCAGCAGAGCGAGCGAGCACGTAAGATCAATGTGGCCAGACGCACTGTCATGCGCTGCCAACTTCGCTCGGCTGTGCACGAAAATGCTTAAAGCGTGAATAAATCAAGTAAATAAGTACATCATTTGAAAGATAAAATATTGCAAAGCTCTTTTTGTTAGATAGTAGGTAATAATTTCTTTCAGTTTGCCTTCTGAAAACTGGTTTCGAAGCAAAAGAGATTGTCTGTCTATTTGGCGAACAGAAGCCGCAAGCCATTCCGACTCCAGCCAGTCGAGCGTTGCTTTCTCACAGATCTCACAGCAGTGACGTCACGCTGTCGAGACGGAGGCTTGCCGAGGCCTTGAAAAAAAGTCTAGGTGGTGTTGGCTGTGGTCGTTTGCTTGCGAGAGGTACAGCCGACTAGCAGTGCGGCGGACTTGCCGGTGGTTTGGGTGGGCGTGTTCGAAATACCTGTTGATGCCGTCCCCTCCTGGAAACGCCTCGACCACTCTGACGAATTCCCAATGCAGCGCTGACACGCTGTCGTCATTTACATTGACGAAGACACAAACGCGCAGTCGCGACGAAGACGATGACTCGCAGCGATCGGAGCGCTCGAGGCGCAAGCCTTCTTTCTTTGTTTCCACAGTCGGAAAAGCTCCTTGTGTTTCACACGCCTTCGCGAGTACTGCATGGTGGAACCATGCCAACAGTCGCAAGTTCTTGCTGGTAGCCCCTCGACGTGCTTGCTGGTTGGGAGGTGCGATCGTGTCAGCGCCCGTGCTTCTTCGGGTTCCACGCACAGTTGCGTTACAGGGTGGTCATCTGCTGTCACGCCTACCTGATCTTGAGATGTCAGTGAGAGGCAACGTGGAATGCGAAGGTCAGAAAGCTGAGGATGTTCCGATGCCGTCTTCTTCCACAAGTCCTCGACGTCAGGTGGTAGAGGTACCTCCCAATCGATGCCTTTATCGAGCATGTCGTCCAAAGACGGTTCACCGTATTCGTGGGATGAGGCATCGAACACGGCGCGGACCTTTGTAGGCACGGCCTCACGTCGGACTACCGCATGATGAGGCAGGTGAAGGGGTGCAGACGGCACTACTCGCTCTGCATGGCCTTCATCAAAGCAATCGCTGGTGGTGGCATGGTACTCCTTCAGAACTTCTGGGTCATGTTCGAACCGCTGAAGCTGACGCTTGCTTGAGCCTGGTTTCAGCCACACTTCGGTTAGTAGAAGACGTGAGACCTGGCGTCTTGATCATGAGCGGCACGACGTAGCGTCCTGCGCTCTTGTGTATTGTGCTCCGAAAGTGGACGAGCGCTGGGTGCTGGCTGACGTCGTCTTCTTGTCCGTCAGTTATACCGATTGTGTCCAAGCGCCGCATCTCTGATACGCCTCCAGGTCGGACTTCAGTGCGCCAGTCGTCGGAACAAGCCAGGAACAAGGCAGTTGCACTGATGTTACGCGGTGTCGAAGGATGGTAGACGTTAGCGCACATTTCTTGAATGACCCAGCCAAATATGGTCTCAACTGCACACAGATTGTCGGTGAAGCGCTCGACGCGTCCGGTCACTACCCTCCAGTAGTGGTCTGAACCGATCAAAACGCTTATCATAGAGTCTCGAGGTTGGTGCCCTTGAACTTCGTCAGCCAAGGTCAAATTGCGGTCGCGCATCATATTGATGACGTTTGGCTCTAATGCTGGACCCTTTACGGTGCTGACCTCTGGTACCTCCAGAGCTTCAACATCGACGACGATTGGCTCAATACGTCCACAGAGCGTGACGTTCACCCTGCGGCACTGGTAATGTCGTGGGTGCTTTGACCCGCCGAATGTATAGACATCCATCTCTTCATATCCAGTGGAAGGCAGGCAAAGCTGCTGCGACAAGTCCTTTCGGATGAACGTTCGTTGGCTGCCGGTGTCAAGCAGCAGTCGCACTGGCACACAGCCACGGTTTCCGGATGCCCACACTGTGGCTGTTGGTAGCAACACCGACGACGAACGCGTGCTGCTAGCAGGAGCAGTTGTTACGTGCTTTTCTCGCTGTGTGGCCGCCTGTCGGTTTTCAGCTCCAGTCGGTTGTGGACTGTCGGATCTTCGTCGGCCCCAGATGTCGCACAGAGCACAAATATGGCGTCCTGAGCATCGGTCGCACTTAAGCCAGGCTGCGGTTCGGCAAGTGCGAGCAATGTGCCCTGGCTTCCCGCACCTGAAGCAGCAGCTATTGCTGGAAAGTCGCTGGTGCTTTTCTTCTGCGGATAGCGCGGCCCGGCAGTCACGCGTCAAGTGGCCCGAGATGCCGCAGAGGGGGCATAGTGTCTGTGCAGGCCTTGAAGTGGCACCTGGCGATGATGACCGTGCTGTCAGGGCTAGAGCGGACGGTAGATGCGGCGGTGATGAGGCGTCCGCAGACTTGCGGTTCGTCGACGGTCTCCCTGAAGTGGCTTTCTCGCGTGACGCTCGACTCTCCTCTCTACTTTCGACGTCCACTTGAAGGAACTTCAAGATTGCCTTGACTTGCTCGTCTCTCGATTGGACTGCAGAATCCGCGGCGTCTGTGCCGGTCTTTGTGCGCTTTCGGTACTGGATCGCCAAGTCCTCTGGCAATGAGCTCATCAGCACCCGGTGCAAAACAACCGCGTGCTCTGAAGACGGCATGCCAAGACTTTCCAAACAGCCGGTCCTGAACTGTATTTGTTCGTACGGGTCACGCAGCCTTGCTACTTGCGACGATGTCTCGATTGGTTCGATGGCAAGGAGGCTGTCGATGTGCTCGTCGATGAGAAGATCCTTTCGCCCGAACCTTTCGGTGAGCACCTTGACGGCGATGTTGTAATTCGCTTCTGTAAGGCTTATTCCCTCAATGGCCCGCTTCGCAGCGCCGGCCAAGTACGTCTTCAAGTACTTGAACTTCTCGATACCGGTGAGATCGGGGTGCGTGTGAATGGTCGCCTCGTAGTGCTCCCAGAACCCCTGCCACTCACGGTTCTCGCCGCTGAAGACGGGCACTTGAAGTTTCGGCAAGGCGACTCGCAAACCCGGTGCTCGTGGTCTAGTGTGATCGGCGAGGTCTGACCGATGGCTTCCGAATGGGCAGCTCCCATGGAGCTGCTGGCTCCGTCAGTTGTAACCGCATGCCTCGGCTGGTTGGTTTCGGTGACGGTAGAACCAACCGCTGCACGCGCGTTCATCGCGGACCGAAGCCTGCTGATGGATTTCACGATCTTCTCATGGTAATCCAGAGCGCCCAGAATTTTCTCGTCGAACTCCTCACCGTCAAGGGCGTCGGCGATCTGCTTGTCCAGTTCGGCAAGCCTCGGACAGGAGTCGGGTAGTGGCACCGCGAAGGACGCCTCGATGTCTGCGTAACTTGTTCATCCTCGGTACGGCATCGGTGCAGGGGATGTCGGCCTTCTCCAGGGTTTTCGGCACCAATAATGTAGCGACAGAGACGAGGCCGACGCCCGTGTTTCCCTGGTTCAACACTTCTTCTTTCTTTTATTTCGTGCTCACGAGCAGCCCCGCCTTACGCCCGCTTCTTCGTGCGTCTTGTGCGCGGCATGGCGTTTCCCGCCAACGTTTTCCCGCGGTAGATTCAACAATCATAATGCCTTCGTTACCCAGAAACATGCACCCGAAAATCGGCGGGAGTGGAGAAATGCAGGAACGAGAGTACTACGCAAGAAGTGTCAACACGATGCAGACGTGGTCTGTGGAGATGCCACCGAATATGCAGATGATCGCCAAATAGCAATTGTCGCTTCCAATCAGCCAGACCACCTGCTTGCTAGCGCCACCATTAAAACAGCCTCAGAGCTGACGCCTGCGTCCACAACAGCCAGCGTCGTAATCAGCGACTCTTAAACCGCGTTTCATGACTACGCTAACGGAACGGTCTCGAAAGAGGCATTAAGGATCTTGACTAACTTTCGCGGAGAGCGCAACGTTTATGTTATATGGAACGCAACACACCCCTCCCTCTCGCGCAGGTAAACCGCATACACCCTAGATCGAGAGTTAGCGGAAGCAGGGTCAGGAATGACGCGTAGCCCGCGTGTGGAGAGAGACAGCATGGTCATATATAACGAAATCACGAAGCACTACAGATTACGGTGGCAGCATTACCCGCCACCTCACTCCTCATTAAATAGCCAGCAGGCGACAGCATGGCGCCTGTTGCAAACTAGCACCTTGCCAAACCCAATTGCTTATAATCATTGTTACCCGGACCTCTACTAAGACAGAAGTAAACGCTGCACTCAGCTGGCAGACCTGAATGACATTATCTACGCTTTCCTCAACATTGGGAATGGGCGAAACAACACATATATGAATAACTGGAGCGCTGGGAGGCCTTGCTGCTAAGCTCAAACATCGAGGACCAACTACAAGTCATCAGGCAAGCCGAAGATGCCGCTGAAGCCAAAGGATTGCTAGCTGCCATTTGGGGAGGGGAGACAAACTCCTCTGATACTTGCCGTTTAAATAAAAGTTGTTTCTGTCTTGTTATGTCATGTCATCTGGATCGCCTTAGGCGCATAGCTGGGCCGTCAAAAGTGGGTATGTGCCTCTCGTGGCTGGTGGAAAGGGTTTTATGGCGTAGGCTACAGGTAAGGGACGTTATCGATGGCATGGCCTGCGTATTGTCTTCGTCATACACTCATGTCCACCTGTGCCAAGTTTCGAATATACAAAGTTAAGGAGACACCCACGAGTGCGCCCAGAGCTAGGCGGCAGAATAGATATAAACAGTCAAAGTGCCTTTGGTTCGCGTAGTAATGATTCGCAATTAAAATCGCCGCACATACACTTCTTACAGGCGGTTAACCAGCCAAGGTGATACGTTCGGCGCCGGTGTCTTTGCCGGGGTCAATCCGGACGGTTCATTACAAAGCATTTGAAGGCTACAGAGCCAAATTGCGCGTGTCCTACCGCTAGTGAATGTATTCGCACAATCGTGCCCTTATTTCCTGATTGAAATATAAAAAATACTTCTTTATATTCTACATGAAGCTCATTGAGACATAGGGCGTAGCTCATGCCAGTGAGATGTTGGTATTTGTTTTACTTTGTACACTGTCGCTTTGCGCTTTTCTGTGCGTGAGAATGTCGCGCCTCTGACGTGTTCACTCTTAGAAAAAAGTTGGTAAACAGTTCGTAAACGCATGCATTTACTGGGAGCTACTAAAGCTTGTAGAATTTACTAGGTGTTTTTACTAGGTAACTGCTAGGCCACCTATGTGCCCAGATGATTCGTAGATGCCATAGTATAGTATTCCATAATTTTGATAGTTTTATGCAAAATTTAGGCAGCGTTTATTTTTATTTATTATCTTAGAATAACAGTTTCGCGCTACGCGATGACACACATATATGCAAACAGTAGGGTGCGAGATACTGGGCAGAAAACATCGATCATTCCTGTAAATGCTATGACTGCTTGCGGTGCAAGGTGTGTTATCGCATACTAGGCGCATGAATAGCCATCAAGCTGCTGTTCGAATAGATGTAAAGGCAAATAGAAAATCGCGTGAATTCCTGGAACTTTGGGTGTGCTCGTTTGTCGCTCGTTACTGTCTCTTCGTGAGTTCTGATGTATACTAATTACATAAAGTGGTCGGGGTATGCACAACGTTGTCGCGTTTATTATTTGTCTATTTATCTTAGATATTCTTTTGTAATAGAATCAACATGGTATGACAATCTACAAGGTTCTTATAACCAAATAGGCGTAAAATTCTTTGTTGATTAGAGTCCACTAACGGTTACTAAGTTTAAAGTGCGGTTACTGACAACACAGTGAAAAACCAACAGTTTTAGATGACACTGTTCACTAGATAACGAGGTGACGGATTTCATGAACCTGCATTTTACTACGCTTCCTTGCTACAAGGTTCATGCTTTTATGACAAGTAAACGCGCAAAGCCAACACTTCAAGCATAGTTGGCCTGCCCCAACACGAAGCTGCACTCAGAATTCGCATTACGCAGAATCGCAATCGTCGGGGAATTTTTTTTAAAGAGTGTGCCTAGAATGCTAAGCGACGTCTGCGTCGATATGAAACGCTCATGGCGCGCAGCCATGACTTTCCACAGCGGCGCGACACGCGCGCCATACATCTTCGCGTAGGAGTACATGTGCAGAAGCCCCGCCGCCGTAGCATTGCCTTCATTGCCAATAACTGCTGTCAGCGATATAATGGTGCCAAGCCTGAAGGAAGTGCGGATTTGGGCGGCCTTCTTTGTTTTCCTTTATTTTTCGGTTTATTCCACGCTCTCTATTTTTTTCACTCAACTCTCTCATTTTTTTTGTCTATTTTGTCTGTGTTTATTTCTATTTGTTTTTCTCTCTCTGCATGTTTTTCTTTCGTTTCACACTCTTTTCTTCTTTTTCGCATTTCTTTCTTTTGCTCTTTCTCTATTTCTCACTTCCTCTTTCTTTCTTTCTCTTCGTTTCGTTCCTTCTTTTGTTCTCTGATTATCAGTGCAAATCAGCGCAGCCGACAGGAGGGGACAGAAGAGAGGACACAGGGCGAGAAAGTTTCAAACGCGAGCACAAGAAGAAAGCAGGAAACGCACAGGACTGAACTGAAGTTTATTGAAAGACGCTGTTGAAAAATAATTTCATTACCTGGACAAAATATAATTTCCCATATATTCCTCGTGTTAAGATCCGCTTGAGATAACAATAAAGCGGCCTTGGGGGTGGAGGGTGTTAGATAGTATGTTCGCATGATTCTGCATATGGCTCTTTACGCATGCGTGGCGGTGTTCTAGGGAATGCCGTGTTTGGATAAAATTCAGTTTTGAATCCAGCCTTGTCGTGAATGTTTCCTTTTTTCGTCTTGTGCTCGCGTTTGAAACTTGCTGGTACCCTTCCCTTGTCATCATGTACTGTCGGCCGCAAAAGTTTGCGGGATGTGCAGCGCGTGGCCGAGCGACGGAAAACTAAAGTCCCTTGATATATAGAAGTAGCGACACTCTCCTCCATATCCTCTCCCAAGTGCCCAACCCTCCTCTCCCAGTGTCCAAACGTATCTATCTCCTCTCCCAACGACCACGTGCGGGCGCCGGCCCTATAACCCGGCTCGCGCCACTTTCCTATCAGAATGCTATGTCACGCAGATAACGCGCGCGTTTCCCAGGCGACGGCCCGTGAAGCGGGGAGGTGGAAGGCGGAGAGGAGGGTGCTCGGCGTGGCGGCTCGGTTAAAAGAAAGACGGTACTTTCCCAAAATATCCAGGACTTTACGGAAAACTGCATTGCTGCGTCCACCTAGCGTGATGCGGCGGGTGAGGAGGCTATCGGCCGCAGCCTCCGCGATTAGATGCGGCAACGGCACGTTGTCTAAACGCGCCGTCGCTAATCGCCGAGGCCGATAGCCTCAACACCCGCCGCATCACGCTAGGTGACGCAGCAATGTAGTTTTCCATCGCTCCGCCACGCGCTGCAGATCCCGCAAACTTTTGCGGCCCACAGTACCAACAGGCTCCGAAAAACCACACTGCTAAGCATCTATTTTGTGACTGCCCGCATTGCGTGTCGCAACGAAAAACGGGGGCTTTGACGCTGGCATGAATCGGTGCGCGAACGCTATGTGAAGGGGTTATTTTGTCAGCAGTGTACGTTCAGACAGTGTCATGAACAGCTACAAGGGCAGTTACAGATTCCCTTAAGAGTACAGGTGTGGACTCCAGGTTCTAACGAAACCACTTTGTTATGTGGTTAATGTATACACGCACAACTCCTTCCTCTCCCCGTCGTCACTTTTCCTTTCCTTTTTCCCTTCCCTTTGTGGAAAACAACAGGCTAGGGCGCACTAGGTCAGACGGGCATATGTGCCTTCTAATAAGTTCTTCCCCTTTCTTATCGAAGCAAGAGTTCGCGTTTATTTTTTGTTAACACTAACCTCCACTCGGCCTGACCAATCTAAATATTAGTTTCGTTCCCAAGGTAGAACATATTTTAGCAGCCAAGCTTTGGAAGCCGGATGTAAGTCCGTAGAGCGCTCGCGCAACGCTATCACCACCACGAACGGCCTCTACCCTATATGTAGGGCTCCGTGTTTTCGGAGTTTATTTTTCCTGAAGTCCGGAGGGTGTATTGTGAGAGTTAGCGTTTTTGGAGAAAATTCAGCGTTTCTCGGAGTCTGTTTCTCGCAAATCTCCAATTCTTCGATATTCGGTGTTTAATTTGCATTATAATTTGTTGCAAACGTCTTCTTATTAATCTTGTTTTTAATGAATATGCGTTGCAGTGTTGCTGGTAAGCCTGTTTTTCCGTCCTTTTATCGTTTTTTTCCGTACCTGTTTATTTGCTTTCTAAATAAGGCTGTTGATTTGCACTGCAAACTCGCCAAAGTGTACTTTTGTGGGGAGCAGGAGCGAGTCAAGCTGCTTCTCAGTTTTTCTCCTAAGCCTCAGTCATAGTCCTGGTGAAAAGTAAAGAACCTATTATTAATATTATCCTCAGTACTACGAAATCTTAGATGAAATGATAATCTGAACATGAGAACATGTGAACACACTAACTGTATTTTAGCTTTCTGGAAGCTTTGAACGCGCAAACACACGTACATACAAACACATGTGTTTGTTCGTATTGCAACCTTAAAGCGTGTAACAGACAACGAGCGCAACGATACTTTACGAGGTTGCTGCCGCTGATGGAGGCGCGCTCGTTTCCATTATTGCCAGCTTTGCAAATGTCCTTTGAGCACTAAAAATGACATTTGAAAATCGTGGCTCATCAGATAAATTCAAATTTTCAAGAATTTTTACCGACGAGTGTTTATCGGATTTTTTCGGATTGATCCGCAATCACGGAGCCCCACTTATATGGCATCTCGCGTCGCCTAGCAACACCAGAAGATAAAAACAGAGGCTGGTGTCGTACAGTATAGCAATGGGGTGGCAAAGGGAAATGATAGTGAGAAGGAGTGATGTCAGGTAGAGGGAAAGGAGGATGGGATAGAGCCGAGCATGGCATGCCCTTGTAAAGTGTAGTATAGCAAAGGGCGGGAAGGAGGTTTTGGATGAGCAGTTGGGAAAAAAAATTCGGCAGATCCCACGTACCGTGAGAATCGATGTTATGCGAAGCATGCGCGGGATGGTGACGCTGGCGTAATTTTTCACATTGAGCGAAACGTTACGGAATGACGCTAGAGAAATGTGGAAGTGGTATACGCACACTCATATGTTCAAGAGTCGCATATGTATTATATAACCAGTTGTTTACAGTTGCGTAACGATGCCAACAGCAACATGGGTGTTACCAACACCAGACGCGGTAAGCTGATATGTAGACCTTGTATTCTTCAATACTTGATACAGCGGATCCGAACAGGACGAAAAAGGGACACAGACGCACAGGACAGGCGTTACTCGCAACTAAGCTTCATTTAGGAAAGTTTCCTTAGATATGTGGTACGCAGCCAAGTGACACGCGCAGGCCCATTGCATGTACGTTGCAGTTGTTACAGTTGCGTTACAGTTGTTTTGCTTATACTAGTCCGTTATGAATGACCGAGAACGCACGCACATTTCACGAACCTGTGTGTATGTTTAGGAGGGGTTCTTGACAGCTCTTGGACAAGGTCATCATCACCGTGATTAGTGAGCACCAGAGGCTGGACCGGACTTGTTATCGGATCCGTTCGTGATCGCAGCTATGAGGGGTCTAAGTGTAGTGAAGTGCGAGGTATAGTGCAGCTGGTGGAAATCCTGGATGCCTCTTACGATGAAATGATCTATGACGCCACCTGTCCTGGACGTGGCCGCGAGGTCTTTCGATGCACTGTCCACATTTGAGCCGTCTTTCACGCAGTATAACGACCAAGCGATGTTCGGTCTTGATAAATCCATGTTGAAGTCACCGGTAATGAGGCCTGGTTCTCTCCTCAGATTTATTGTAGGAAACATTGACCCCGATTTTTGCGTAATCGACAAGTGCATAGTAGTTGAGCGTCTTCCAGGGGCGTTCTGTCATCAGCTTCTGCACTTTCCTAGCGTCTGCCGCGATGGTGTAGCGGTTACGGTGCTCTGCTGCTGGCGCAAAGGTCGCGGGTTCGATCCCGGCCGTGGCGGTCGCATTTCGATGGAAGCAAAATGCTAGATGCCCGTGTACTGGACGATCTCGGTGCACGTTAAAGAATACCAGATGGTCAAAATTCCGGAACCCTTCGCTACGGCGTCTCACATAATCACATCGTGGTTGCGAGACATAAAACCCCAACAATTATTATTATTATCACTTTCCTTGCGTGTCAATGAGTGTGTTCGCGGTTGCTGTGTTGGTTGAGACTTTGTATCACCTGTGGCACATACCCGCATAACATGAACTCTGGTAAGCGGGATAGTGCCACACGTGACTGAGAGAAGGGTTCATGACGTACGCGACAGGTATTTTGCGTTATTCATGTCATGAGCAGTGAATCGTGTTCGCCATACACTAATCCCCTGCTATGCCAATTTTGGTATATTACAAGTTATGGAGACGACCAGGAGAGCACCCAGACATAGACGGCTAGATAGATAGATAGATACGTAGATAGAAACGCCCAAAGTACCTGAGGTTCGCTAAGAAATGCTTCGCATTTAAAAAGAGGCATAGGGTGAAGGATTACGTAACCACGTATATTACAGTGTAGCAAAGGGTCGGAAAGAGAAATGAGGCGGCAAACGAGAAGGGAAGAGCGTAAAGCATAGCATAGTTGTGTGTAGTAGAGTATAGCAAGAGGCACAAAAGGGAAGGGAAGCAGCTCCCCTTTCTCCTTAGCCATCGCGCCAAAAGTGCGAAGCTATCTCAAACTTCTTAGAAGGATTTCGAGTAAATTATGTTTCGAATATTACTGAAATAATTCGGAAAACATAGAAAATTGTGCTGTTTGTTTCTTTTCTCGTGGTATCTTTCTGTTGCTTCGGCCCAAGTCGATATACTTTGTATGGGGCTATTGGGGAAGGACTTCCGTGCTACACATTGAACAATGAGTAATGTAATTTTTTTAATGCAAAAAAAAAAACATTTTTCAATTTGTCTCTGAGAACACAACCTGTGTTTTATTCCTTTCCAATCTCCTGCACAGCACGTAGCCGCTTTCCCAACATTCACTTAGGACAGGCGGCGGCGGCGAAATGCCCGGTGTATGTCAGCGGCTCATGAGCGTTCGAAAGTCTTGCCGCCCAGAAGTCACTGTTACAAGTATGAACATGTGTGACAATGTCAACAAGCTTGGCCTGTCCAATGCAAAAGATAGACAGCGGACAACGAATTCCGATATTCTTGACACACTGCGCGACAGAACCGCAACCACAACATGTATACGCAAAGATATATACAAATTTGGATTATTACTTTTGATATGTTTTATGATAGAGGTTTCTGAGATCCCCCTCATCGACAAGAACACTGCGAAAAACATCATCGGGCGCCATTACCGACGCAGCCATCACACCGCTACTCTTCTCGCTACAGCTGTAGTCGGGGCTGGAGTTCCCAGTCCAAGGGACTCACCTAATGTCACTTGAAGCGAATAACGTTACGCGGATGTCTGGTTGTATAGCAGTAACGCTTAAGTTACCCCCACAAAGAGGGAAAACGAGGGAATGCTGAAAAATGTAATATCTTGAAGTTGCCGACGTTGACAATATATTTTCGCAAATCACGAATCATAGTTATCTTGAGGCAGGTGAGAGGCCTATGTATTAATTGTGGACATGCGTAATGCGGTTCATCTCACTGCGAACAAGGCTCCTGTGTGACAGCCGATTCGTCAGTAAATATTTTTCGCCTTGGTCGGCGTCAATCAATGTTTTCACCCATGAGATAAACCGTTAAAATGGCTGAAGGGCCCCGCGCACACTAAATTCAACTATCTAGGGGTCTCGGTCACCATGGCGCACATCCATCATCTTCATCGCTCAGTACATCGCCGCAGCAGCTCCCATCTACACCGCATAACTCCTGCGGTGGAAGCGGCATGACGGCGCTTGCTATGACTACAATTTAACAGAGCAATGCGGTTTGAGACTGAAAACACAGAAAGAAAGCTTCGCTGAAAAAGAAAACAGACAAATTAGTAGGGTTCCTTATGCACTTGCCTAGGACGACTCGTTGTCGAGAGCAATCAATGTCCATCATTTGCTTCTTTTCCGTCGAAGCACTGATGCCCACCACCCTTCGAAGTCTTTCTGAACCTGAACTTATTTTGCTCTCCGTCAGTTATCGGCCCATCTTTGACCATGTGACAATGTCATGCGATGATATCGTGGAAACATCACAAATGTTGGCGATCTGTGATTTCATATGACGCCATCAGGTGATAATGAATTCTCGGGTCTTCGAGCTGACGCCAGCGACGCCAGCAGTCAATTTTCGTTTGTCATGATGCATCTAATGCTTTCGCCATAGACGAGAATACCGGGGACAAGGGGCGCTGCTACGGCTTTCTGAACAGCGCCCTCTTTTTCGGAAATCTCGTTATGCGGTCTTGCGCGGCGCTCCGCCGCCGGTTTGTTTACATTGAGCCTGCGTGCGTTCTGTCTCACTGCACGCGCGCGTGTGCTTTCTCTCTCGCCCCCTCTCGATTTCTGCTAGCGCTACGGGTGCGTTCTTCAAGGCGCTCGTGCAGGCTTCCTCCGCTGGCGCTGTGCTGAGCAGCAGTGCGCGTGCTCTTGCTCGCGGTGCTCATGTGAGCATGCTTGCGCGCTAACCTCGCGCTGCGCTTGCTCTATCGTTATATTGAACTGCGGGTCGTGCTCTCGCGGGGCCACTGTAGATGGCGCAGAGCGGTTTGTCAAGAGACTGGCCAAGAGAGCCACTCTTTTGGGCGACGGTAACACCCAGATGGTCGAGAAAATGAAAGGTTGAAAATAAATTAGTGCGTCATACTTTTAGAATGGTGAAAAGAAATGGCGCCATGATCGCGCAGAACATTTATGACGAGAACTTATGCGACCTCGGTATGAAAATAAACGCCAAAAAAAGTAATATTATCACCCTACTTCAAGACGTATGTGCCCACGAGAGAGGCGTTTATAAACGACACAACCAGCATGGACTAAGTCGTGCCAACCCGAGTTTGGCATGAAAACGATCCGAAAACGGACGTGTCCCTCCGAAAATGGATTTTAAGCTGGGCTTCTTGTAAACAATTTTTGGGGCGAGCTGCACAAGGGCAGAGGATGAAACACCACGACGAGAACAAGGACAACAAGGGAACGAAGACGATAGGACAAGAGCTTCGTTCCTTTGTTGTCCTTGTTCTCGTTGCGCTGTTTTATTCTCTGCTCTAATTATGAACCGCCTAGCCCTCATCAAGCTGTTACCAATGCACAAGGACCAAACAAGAAAGGTGCGTTTGCGTTTGCTAGCTTCACTGTTCAGTTTTTGCACAAGTTCTCCCCAAGGTTGAGGTGGACTGTTTTCCTCGTGCTGCGGTTTCGGAAAATAGAACAGTGCGAAGAAAAAAACACGACTGTTGTTATTTCTTTTCAATGTAATTCAGACCGCTTCTCTGTGTTTCTTCTCTTGTGTGTCCCAGTGTAGAATATCGCGCTGTTACTATTTCATAATGCAAAACCAACTAGCCCAAAGCTCCACTTTCCTAAGTCATTTCAGAGCAACATAACATGCACATTGCTAAAATTTATGGAAACGAAGATGCTTACACACACAGACGCACGCACACACACGCGCACACGCTGTTTCGGCTAGCAGCACTTGAGCGAATGGTAACATTTTGTGCTCTTTGCCTTAGAAACGCGGGCGAGACTTTTTAGTAGCCAATTATAAGTGTTTTGTACACAGTAGTCAATGTAGAGAAAGAACGAAATTTTGAACTATCCGTTGCACCAAAATGGCCTCTTTACGGGTTTGAAATAATAAAAAGAATAAGTTAAGTAGCTTGAGCGCCCGCTTTTGTGAGGCGAAAAAATGTTTGTCATCATATAGTCCACTCACTGAACGACATATATAAAACGAACGGTTATCCACGAACGGTTATGATCAGCTATACTGAGAGGGACATCGCATGAAGCGCAGGTATTATCTAACTTTCAACGAATATGTTATGTGAGAAAAATTTGTTCAAGAAAGCAAGGCTACAGCAATCCGATAGCAAATGGACCAATGAACACATCTTTTCAAGTTATTATTTAAATAACTACCATTATCTTGCAACAATGACCTATTGCTGTTTTTCAAGCTGATGGAACTTCATCCTGAAGACGCAGATTCACTTTGTAGTTGGGTAAAGCGGATGAGAGCACGCTTTCTTAAAGGGCCCTCGCCAGGTCTGACACTTTTGAGCTGATGGTTGCAGTGTATACACTGGGGGTTCACGACCACGTCTGTCAAAAGATGGAACGCTACGCGCCGCGGAAATCGCTCAAATTTCAAGCTGAACGCTGTTTGCCCTTCTTATCGCGGGCGCGCGCCCAGAGAATGAGGGGATGACGTACACGATGGAATGGCCCTACGTAGACTGTAGTGCTGTGACGTCGGTCGTCTACTAGACGACTGTGCTCTGACGTCGCCAACAGTAGCACATGACATTGACACGACATGTGTAGTTTGTGTAATTTGCTGCTTGAATAGTTCTATAAAACTTGAGCGAAATATTGAGACACACAAAGTGAATGTGTGCGTCTTCTTCATTTTCTTCCTGATTTGCAGCAAGATGCGGGGCTTATGTGCCTCCGTTTCGCATCCGCGTCCGTGTCCCCGCTCTTAGCGCACAGAGCAGACGCTAGTCCTGACAATGAAATTTTCTGGCGCGTTCGAGCACTCATTAGGTTCATTTATTCTCCCATGTCTACTTAAATGTTCATGCGCCGCCGTCTCTTCATACGGCTGGTCTCGTGTCCGTACAAATGTCACAGCCTTCATGCCCGTCCCGCACCACAGAGAACGCCGACACAACGGCCACGGCCGCTATATAAAAAAATTACACATCATCTCCCCGTACGGGCAATCAGAGTGGGATGCGAAAGCATCGCGGGGGGTGCGCATCGAGCTTCCGTTTCTCTTATGTGACTTATGAGACGGTGGTTGTCGAGGCGTTTGAATTACTGCTTGCCGACGCTGACGTACACGTTCGACTTCCGAGCCTTCCTCTGCTCCGCGGCGGTGGCGCTGCCGCTGCAACTAGCGCCGACGTTGACGTTGTTCATGGCGTTTTGCACACCGTTGCACAAAGAGAGAATGACGGAAGCACAGCGAAGACGCGCGTTCGCAGCCTCGAGATTCGCTTGCCGGCGTTGCCTGTTACGCTCAGCTTCGCGAGCGTCCATAGCTCCGTCGCCAATGAGAGTGCAGCGGGAGCGAGCGCACGCCGCATTATATACGAGCGCAAAGCTGTGGCGGAAAGAGAGAGGAGAAACCAAGCGGAGGCATTGCTCGTGCCACCTCCTCCCACCTCCTCGCGCTCACGCGAGGACAGGTGGCGCGTGCGCAGTATGTGCACGAACGCCGCAGAACGGACACTGCCCTGAGCATAAGATGCTGTGAGATGTTTGTGTGGGCCCAGGCGCTCAACGGACAAAGTATGTGGCGCAGACAAAGACAATGCGTTTATACACATGGACATAAATACATAAATGGTCTAAACTAGATACATAAACTCAAAACCTCTGCCGGTACAACCGTCTATAGCGTTCTAGTACATGCACTGCACGGTTCTCGCGGCCCTGATCCCTCAAAAGGTTTCTTAGGCACTCGCATAAGCAGGCTCGAAGGCGGAAGCCCTTTTTCCTTTCAGTCGATGTATTGCCCCCCCCCCTCCCCTGCTGTGGAACCTTTCTGCACCTAACGTGCTTTTGCACTGTCTCAAGGATCGGAAGCATTGTAAGCTTTCTGCAGCTTTCTGCAATGGTTCTGCATTGCATCTGTGATCAGCACACGTTTGACAAAGTCACAATGTGATGTGATGGCGTCACAAATGTTGGTAATCTGTCACGTAATGATGATGATATGTCGTCAGGACGGTTGTTTGAATCCCTCGAGCTTCGCCACCGACGGTTCATTTAAACGTTCCTTCATGCATCTAAGGCTTTCGCCGTTGGCGTGGTTTAGGTTAGAAATATTCCACTAAAGGCGAATGATAAGCTGTCTTTTTCCACGTAGAAGTTCGTCGCATGTTTTTGAGAAGAACACGCGAAAGATTGTGAATATTGTATATTATATGCAATACCGTAGGCAATAGTGACAGCTGCATGCAATGGTTTGTATTGGACTTCCGAAATGTGTGTTCAGAACAAGACGTGAGTTGATTCAGAGCACAATTTGAACTCTGCTATGGGGTTCACACAGGGACGTTTATTGCATACTTGTAACAACTGTACAGGTGGGAACAAGCAAGGTGGTTTAACAACATTACACCATCTCTCGCTATGAGGCGATGCGAAGCAGCGTTTCGGCATGTTGAGCCCGCGTTTCATCCGTAGCAGTTTCCCGCCGACGTTGCCGTTTGCGCTGTACTTCCCTAGCCCGGAGCTCGCGGTCTGCTTGCCGAAGTTTACGTTGCGGTTCGGCGCGTCGAGCCCTCCGCTGCTCCGCGATCTCTGCAGGCGTTAAGGTATTACTGCAACTGGCGCCGACGTTGACGTTGGAACTCATGACACCGGCGCCGTGACTGAGCGTGTGTACGACCTAACGCGAGCCTTTTATTTAAATGAGGTGGGGGAATGTGGGGAGAGGGCGAGTGCAGAGGAGGAAAAGAGGTGTGTGGAGAGGGTTTGCGCAAGCGCAGTAAGTGTGGTCACGCCGCACACCACCACCGGATTGAACTGCGCCATATGCTCGTTCGCATCTAAAAATTTCTAGAGTGGAAGCTCTCGCAACGCCTTGCCAGCAAAAGTGAAGCCAGCCTATGCCCACCAAATAGCTCGGAAATATGCTCGTTTCCGGTGGTGCCTACTTAGAGATCAAATTGTTTGATCTGTTAGTGTAAATACTACGTTAATTATAAAAGAAAAGATTGTTGTTGACGACAAAAGTAACCCGTCGTGCGGAGGATTGGCCCTTGATCTCCAATAAAATTTGCCATGATTTTAAGGCTGATTCACGCGAACTAGCAACACAAAGACACACGTGGGGCAGTATCTGACCCGTAAAAGTGACCATAATAAACGCGTCTGGCGTGCGAGGAAAACGCTCGATTTCCTTCGCTAAGCACCGATGGTTTAGCTTGCCTCTACTAAGATGGCGGGCGCAGCCGCCATCTTTTTGTGGGCACGGCTTCACTCTTGCGCAATAATCGCCACTCCAGCAATTTTTTTAACCTCCTTGGGTACAAGTGCACCGGAGAACAAAAAATTGGCCGCGTATTTGCGTGCTTCGCGGCAAATGTCGTATAAAGACGATAGAAGAGGCGCTGCGTGAGATATGGAAGCCATCTGCCAATACGTCGGGAAACATGAGTGCTGTGTTGCGGGCTGGTAGTCCCGGCGCAGCAGGAGTCGAAGACCTGCGGTGATCAATGCGACCGGCGGGGACGCCAGCCAGCCCGAACACGCGGTTTTGCGCGAAGCGCTGAAGCAGAAGAAACGTCTGCACTCAACGAGTGCTCTCCACACACTCTTTTATTTACGCATCGCCTGGGTAAAACAGGAATGCCAGAGCGGCGCCCACAACCGGCAGCCTGAAGGCCGGCCACAACGCTGCTTTTTCATTTTTTTTAAATATTTTTTACCTTTTTGCCTTCTCAAAAATAGTTTTTCTCCACCACCCCATGGCATTCGTTCAGTGCAATACAGAACCGAACCGAACACAGCAATGAGCTCGTGCAGAGGGCACGGAGGAAGGCAAGTTTCAGCGCAGTCGCATTTTCAGCGCAGCTTAAGAAACTAGGGTCTTTAAAATTACGTATGTATTCATTTTGTATTAAAGGAACGCACTACCTAATGCTTACCTAGTGATGTTGCGCCTCAGATATGCGTGATATTTACTTTTTGATCGACAACGTTCACAAGTATGAACAGCCGTATCAGTTCAAGACGACTGGCCCTTGGTCAAGTGGTTCAACTTTGGCCGAGTGGCTGAATCGAGGGACGTGCCGACAAACAGAAAGACAGACAGAAAGACAGACCAAAATTGCTCCGTTTAAGTATCCCAAGAAAGACTATCGTCTTTAAAAATCATTTTAAGGGCACGTGCAAACGCGAAGGCACAGGTACGATATAACTTATGCACGTTTGGAACGTCATAGCGTTGTCGATGAAGCCGAATGTCTCGACCGACGCTTACAATGAAATGTACTGGGAAGCCATCGCTTGTGGCATAGGTGTTCTCCAAGTTTCAACGAATAATTTATGTAAAAATTTTGTTAAGGAAATGATTCAGCGCTACGATAACAGTTTTTTCACTCACTACATCTTTTAAGCTATTATTGCAGTTAGATGATGCAACTTCACCTTAAAGCCGTCGAGTCACTTCGCAGTTAGCTAAATCGCAGGACGCCACGCTTTGTTAGAGGGCTGCTCACCAGGCCTCATAAAAAAATTTTAGTTGGACGCCGGAAGTTGTTGTGTGCCTAATGAACAGCATTATGCCGCAAGTTTTCAAATCGTTTCATTACAAGCTGAGAAAAACAATATTTTGTAGCGGCACGGAACCTTCACACAAGGAGGCGAGCTTGAATATTTTCCCATACGACTGGTCTAGCCTTCACAAGCCAAATCCCTTCCCTGCCGTGTTCAGCATAGGAACCGGAGGATACGTATCAACACATCATGCTCGTGTAAGTTCATGTGCGCATGCAATGCCCGAGCCAGCCCGAGCACGCGAGCGGCGTTGTGTCGGCGTTCTCGGCGGTGTACGTACTGGATGTTTCTGCGGGACGGGCATTAAAGCTCCGACAATCGTAGGTGTGGCTTGCACGGGTTCAAGTGCGCCATAATGTTGTTTAATAAACGAAAACGCGCTCTCATATATATATATCCTATCACAGGGGGCGTTGCCGCCAACCAGGAGCGCGTGTGCATGACTGTGCATTACGTCACACCTCCCTTTTTATTAAACAAGAAAGCTAAAGTTCCGGCATTGGGTATCTTCGAGGTGGCCGGCGGTTACGTTCGCTTCTGCGCAGTTGCGGCTCTGTGGTGCCCACGTCGCCTTGATGTTCTTGAGTGGGGGGCACCACTGGAGCGGGGGCCAGACGGAGATGTTCATTGGTGCGCTGAAAGTGGAGCCCACCTTCGGTCTCGATAATGTAGGCTCTCGGACTGTTGGCAGGCTTGACAACCGTAGCAGGGAACCAGGTCTTTGATGGCACGTTGTACACTGTGACGCGGGAGCCATCTGGAAGTCCTGGTAGCGGCCTTGTACCCCTGTTGTACAAGGAACGTTGTCCGCTTCTGATGTCGTTTAGCCGCCGTTGAACTGCCTCATGGGGTATTGTCTGCGGGCGCAGGTGGGTTTCCGTGACTCAAAGCAGCGTCCTCGCCTGTCGGCCCATGAGACTGTCCATTGGAGATTTCAAATAGGAATCGCGAGGCGTGTTTCTCCACTCAAGCAATGCAGCACAAAAATCCGCTGTGCCGTACCGATACCTCTTCAGCAATTTTTTGGCTTCTTGCACCACACGTTCAGCCATTCCGTCTGATCGAGGATGATACGGACTTGAACGAACATGGTGCAAACCAATCTTACCGACAAATTGACGAAAGTACTGGCTGCTGAATGGTGGCCCATTGGCCGTGCATAGGCGATGCGGGAAGCCATGAGTGGCGAATATATCTGCAAAAGCAGCAATGACCTTGTCGGCTGTCGTCTTCACAGGCCTGATTACGAAAAAGAAAGAATAAATGTCAGCAAGCGCCAAGTACTCGGTGCCATTGTGATAGCATACGTCGGCTCCCACTACTTCCCATGGTAGGCTTAGAATTTCATGGTTCATCAATGACGAGCGCAGATTTCTTGACTTGTGCTTTTGGCAGGTCTCACAACGTCGAGTAGCCTCTTCTAGATCGCTGGTTATAGAAGGCCAACAAGTACAGTTCGAGCACGTGCCTTCATTGTTTTCTGCTCGCCCATGCGCCGCATGAAGGCAGGCAAGAACTTCGCTTCGCATCTTGGCATGAATGATGAGGCGGTTTGCTCCTCAACACGACGCCTCTTGCGTATGCAGCCTCGTCGCGAAAGCTCCAGTAGCAGTGTCGCCTCGCTGCTGGTGTCAACTCTGCT
>NC_051182.1:26428798-26481125 GCF_013339695.2 Rhipicephalus sanguineus
TCATGCGCGCCGCACCGCCAAATCTTCAGAACACGGTGTAAAAAAAAACCACTTTTCTTACGGTCAGAATAACACCTACCTAATAAACTTACGGCCTCCGAGATTGTGTGCGCGAATCTTTGAGGATCTTATGTGTCTCCGTGTGCCTTCGCGTTTAGATTACAGTGGACATTAGCGCCATGCTTATTTTTTCTAACGCGTGGACGCGGGCTACTGTCGGTGTACTGTGTTTACACGTGCCTGCCTCGCGCATCAGATATCATTGAAAGGTGGACGAGGACCGCAAGAAGGCGAGGACGGTTTGGCGAAGGAGCCAGGCCTCACAACGTCAACATACGCGACCGTCAAGGTCGCACTGTGCGGTCACGGCTGTAAATATCACAAAAAAACATCCCAATGCCTCCGTATAACAAAATCATAACACAGGACCGTGGTTTTTAATTTTGTGGCCTTGTCTATCGCGTCAAAGCTCTTCTTTTGTTATTTTCACTGCAGTACTCCGGTGTCATGCAGAAGCATACTAAAATTTGGAAGGGGCTATTGCTGTCGCGGGTCACAACGCACCTGGTTCTTAATTAAGTACGCGAGAACGGGTCGCACATTTACAAGTGCCGATATGAGTGCCGACATCTAAAACTTAATAGACAATAATCCAGGGTTCTTCCTGACGTTGCTGCGGCCCCCAAAAACAATAAATGATAATGTACATCAGCTTTCTTTTGTCGCATGCTAATTTTCCATGCTTTCTGGTGATGCGAATTTCGGATGATACGAATATTTTGGTGGTCCCGTGAGATTCGTATCACCGAGGTTTCACTGTATATTGATATCTGGCAGCTATAGCAGCGTTTAACGTGCATGCACCCACTTTGATGATTGGTGGTACATCTCCGCCCGACGACTACCGTCCATGTTAGATTAAAACAAACCCGTGTGGTAGCTGTGTTAACAGTGTGTTAACAGTGAAAGCGTAATGAGAGAACTAGTTGTCATAGCCAGAAGAGCGTCGCATATTGGACGCAGACCTTGGTCGCCATCACGCGACATGTTAAAATGTCATTGAACACCACGGCAGGACTAGAGGGAAACGCAAAGCGCGTCGCGCCGCCTCGCTAGCCGGCCGCGATTTCGGGAGCGGGGAACGCGGTGTTACAGCCAGGTGAGGCAGGCGCGCGTCGCAGAGTTATGAGCGAGGCCGACGCTTGGCTAAGGTCGCCACCTGGCCGTGTGTTAGGCATTGACAAAATTTAACTTCTATTGAAACGCGCCGAATGAGAGGGACGTGTGAGGCGTTGCCACTGATCTCCACTAGGAGGAGCTGGATGGCGCATCGAGCACGCGGGCGTGAAGCCACCGGAAGCCGCTGTCTTTGTCCCGGAAGAGAGTTTTTCTCTTCTTTTTTAAAGAAATACCTGCCTGTAGCGCAGTAAACTGTACGAATATACCGGAAAAGTCGCCAGGAAAGACATTTTACGCTAAGTACCTCAATGTTGCTTACTTTTTACGCATTTTGTACGTTGCCGCGCTCCGCCGTATCGGACGGCGTCGGCACGGCGTTCGTCATCTTTCTTGTAGCGTTCGTCGGCGTCTAAAGTGAGGCGTAATCGCAGAGTTTGAAAAAATAAAAAAGAAAAACGATCATAACAGCTGCCACTCGAGAATACTTGAATTGCTCGACTGAGACGGACAGAAGACGCCAGCTTCCGGGACAAACAGGGGACCTTCCGGTGGCCTCATAAGCGCCCGCCTCGCAGAGCGGGGATGCGCCGTCCAGCTTTTTAATGGAGGTCAGTGGGCGTTGCAGCTGCTAATTGCGGAGGCCACAGTAATGACAAATTACTTTACTTTACCGCTCCCAGAGGGCTAAACTACCCGCCGACCGGGAGAGCGGTAGATATAAAAGGCGCGTTTATAAAGCCTCTGGAGTCTGTGGCCGTGGCGCAGTGGATAGCGTGCCTGGCATCTGTTGTTGCGGACCGAGCGGTCGTGGGTTCGATACCCTTTACGGAACGTTTTTTTTTGCCATCCGATCGTGTATATTTTTGTAAACGTCATTTCCGTGACGGAAATACGTCACTAAAGTCTTGTGGACCCTGGCATAAAACACTTTCGTGTTAAAAATTTTTAGTTAGACGCTGGAAGTTGTTGCGTGCCGAATGAACAGAATTATGCCGCAAGAAGTTTTCAATCGGTTCATTACAAGCTGAGAAAAACAATATTTTGTAGCGGCACGAAACCTTCACACGAGCAGGCGAGCTTGAATATTTTCCCATCCGACTCGTGTAGCCTTCGCAAGCCAAATCCCTTCCCTGCCGTCTTCAGCATAGGAGCCGGAGGATACGTATCAACACGTGTCACAAACGAGCGCGTCCATAAAGCACGCGCGCTGCCACTTTCAAACAGCAGCGGGATAAAACGGCGCAAGCCGCTCGCCCAAGAAGCGCGAATGACGAAAAACAAGTATCAAAAGACGCCGACGCGCCGCATCCTCCTCACCCACTCGAGCCAGACGCAGACAACGCGATCAAGCGCCCGGCAAAGCCTAGAAACATCTGGAAGAGAAGCGTGATCCAATGCCAAGCGATGCAGCCGCGATTCGAACCTACGAGAAAGCTCTTGCCATTTCCCTAGTTTTGGCTGTACTACACGCCGGAGAACGCTCGCGAGGCTTCTAGAACCGTGGGGAGAGGAGATAAAGCGTGCTACAACGATCAGTCAGTCAGTAAGTGAAGGAGTGAGTGAGTCAGTCGGCCCGGAGATGGTGAAGTTATGCTGAGTGTGGCCCCGTCAGCCAAAGAAGACGTATTTGTGATGTTTGTGCGGTCAGTCGATCGTCGATCTGGAAGAATCCGATGACGACGCCGTGTGAGCCGTGACAAGTTACGACGACGGTTGAGCTACCACGATCAACGCTGGAGCTGGCGTGAATGTTTCCTAGAAGAGAAGCTTTCGATTACCGTCCAAGAATTGTGCACTGGATACGCCATTGGATATTCGCGACTTTTAACTCTCCTTGAATATTTGTAATGCATGTGATTGCATTTGTAGCGTGTGATCTGTTGTTTAGTTCCCGTTGTGTAAACACCATCTGAGTTTATTGTGAAGTTGTAACTGGTACCAGCCGAGTGTGCGTGTGCTTGTGATATTTGTATGCCTGTAATGTATTTCGTTTTCGTTTGTGTTATCGACTCTCGGCTCTGACTCTGTCTTTGGACCACAACCGGCGTTCGCTGGCGCACCAAAGGACCAACTCTCAATTGTCCGCGCTTTCGTGGTGTGTTTTTGGAGGGCCGAGACGCCAGCCCTTGGAATCCACCTGGCGATTGCCAACTCGATTAACGGGATCAGTGAAAACACGTCATGCGCATGTAAGTTCATGTGCGCATGCAATGCCCGAGCCAGCCCTAGCACGCGAGCGGCGTTGTGTCGACGTTTTCGGTGGTGTACCTACTGTATGTTTCTGCGGGACAGGCATTAAAGATCCGACAATTGTAGGTGTGGCGTGCACGGGGTCAAGTGCGTCAAAATGATGTTTATTAAACGAAAACGCGCTCTCATATATACATCCTATCACAGGGGGCGTTGCCGCCAACCGGGAGCGCGTGTACATGACTGTGCATTACGTCACTCTCCCTTTTTATTAAACAAGAAACCTAAAGTTCCGGCATTGGGTATCTTCGAGGTGGCCGGCGGTTACGTTCGCTTCTGCGCAGTTGTGGCTCTGCGGAGCCGACATCGCCTTGATGTTCTTGTGTGGGGGCCACCAGTGGAGCGGGGCCCAGCGGAGGTGTTCATTGGTGCGCTGCAAGTGGAGCCCATCTTCGCTCTCGATAACGTAGGCTCTCGGACTGTTGGTAGGCTTGACAACCGTAGCAGGGGACCAGCTCTCTGATTGCACGTTGTACACTGTGACCCGGGAGCCATCTGGAAGTCCTGAGAGCGGCCTTGTACCCCTGCTGTAGAAGGAAGACGTTGTCCGCTTCTGATGTCGTGTAGTCGCCGTTGAACTGCCTCAGGGGGTATGGTCTGCGGTCGCAGGTGGGTTTCGGTGACTCGTAGCAGCGTCCTCGCCTGTCGGCCCATGAGTCTGTGCATTGGAGATTTCAAATAGGAATCGCGAGGCGTGTTTCTCCACTCAAGCAATGCAGGAACTGTGCCATACCGATACCTCTTCAGCAATTTTGTGGCTTCTTGCACCGCACGTGCAGCCATTCCGTTTGATTGAGGGTGACAGGGACTTGAACGAACATGGTGCAAGCCAATCTTACCGACAAATTGACGAAAGTTCTGGCTGCTGAATGGTCGCCCATTGTCCGTGCATAGGCGATGCGGGAAGCCATGAGTGGCGAATATATCTGCAAAAGCCGCAATGACCTTGTCGGCTGTCGTCTTCACGGGCCTGATTTCGAAAAAAGAAAGAATAAAAGTCAACAAGCGCCAAGTACTCGGTGCCATTGTGATAGCACACGCTGGCTCCCACAACTTCCGATGGTAGGCTTGGCAGATTTCTTGACTTGTGCTTTTGGCAGGTCTCACAACGTCGAGTAGCCTCTTTTCTAGATCGTCTGTTTATAGAAGGCCAAAACAAGTACAGTTCGAGCACGTGCCTTCATTGTTCTGCTCGCCCATGCGCCGCATGAAGGCAGGCAGAACTTCGCTTCGCATCTTGGCATGAATGATGAGGCGGTTGCTCCTCAACACGACGCCCTCTTGCGTATGCAGCTCGTCGCGAAAGCTCCAGTAGCAGTGTCGCCTCGCTGCTGGTGTCAGCTCTGCTCTCCGGCCACTGCGTGCTTGCGTACTAAGTTTCACCATCACAAGGTCCTGATCGGTCTCTTGTAGAACTTGGCTAAGCCGTCTGCGTGAAACCTGCAGGTAAGCAATGGTGTTCAACTGATAATTCAGGCACTGTTCTTTCAATGGTGCTTTCCTCCGGAGGCGCGATAAAGCGACAGCAACAAACAGCTGTTTTCCAGGTGTATACTTGACGACTATCGGGTACCTCTGCAAGCTGAGGCGCATGCGCTGAAGCCTTAAAAGACATTGGAATAATGGCTTCTTAAATATCATTTCTAGTGGCTTGTGATCCGATTCTATCACAGCTTCGAGCTACCCGAAAAGATAGTCACGAAATCTTTCACAGGCGTGAACAATCTCCAGCATCTCCTTTTCAATCTGGGCATACCTTTGCTGTGTTCCTGTCAAGCAACGCGACGAGTACAAATAGCGGATACCCGACCTGCATTATTACTGCGCCAGTTGCGGTCTGACTGGCACCTACCGATAACCTAATTGGTTTGCCCTTCTCGTAGTAGCTTAGTACAGGGGCTGTCGTAAGCGCTTCCTTCAGAGC
This sequence comes from Rhipicephalus sanguineus, assembly GCF_013339695.2. NCBI lineage: Eukaryota > Metazoa > Arthropoda > Arachnida > Ixodida > Ixodidae > Rhipicephalus > Rhipicephalus sanguineus. Next base: position 26,434,152 of record NC_051182.1, read on the forward strand.
CTTGAAGCTTGCGTCTTGGCGGGCCTCCCAAATCCACGATACATTCTTCTTTAGCAGTTCTCGAAGTGGTGCCGTTAGGTCTGACATATTCGGAATAAAGCGAGAGACAGATTTTACCATGCCAAGGAATGTCTGCAGCTCTTTCTGGTTGTTTGGCGTCTGGACCTGCAAGATGTCTTTTGGCCGCTGTGTATCCGGGCTCAGTCCGCAAAGCGTCAAAACGTATCCCAGGTACCGGACGGACTCCTGTAAACAGCATTTCTTTTTGTTCAATTTCAGTATGTACTCTTGGGAGCGTCGTAGGACGTTTTCAATGTTGTCATCATGCTGCTCTCTTGATTGACAACCGCTACGCCTTCGAGACCTTCTAGCATTCGATGCATGGCACGCTGAAATATTTGCGGCACCGACGAGATTCCAAACGGCATGCCTAAAAACCATAACGGCCGTATGGAGTGCACATAGTGCAAATCTTGGACCTTTCGTTATCTTTCCTGATTTGCCAGAAACTGAAGGCTGCGCCCAAAGTTGTAAAATACTGCGCCCCACTGACCGAAGGCGCTATGCCTTCCAATATTGGCATTGGATAGTGCTCGCGAAGAAGAGCTTTGTTCAGGTCGGAAGCGTTATACAAATGCGTACTTTCTATCTTTTCGTAAAAACGACCATGTTCTGGCCCCCACTATCGGCTGCGTAACTTTCACGATGACTCCACCAGTCTCCATGCGGTCGAGCTCAGCTTTCACCTTGCTTTGCAATGCTATTGGAATCCGCCGTGCTGGTTTCACTACTCCCTGGGAACCGGGCTTGAGCTTTGAATGGTAGAGAATACCCTCCAGTTAACATAGACCTTCAAACACGTCTTCGTAAGGCTTGGCAACGCCGTAAAGCTCTGTTTGAGCGATAGAGCAGACTCGTTGGAGCAATCCAAGCTCTTCGGCTACTGTACCGCTCAAGGTCATGGCGATGTCGTCAACCACGACGAAAAACTCTGTCAGTACCTTGCTTTCTCTTGTTGATACTTCAAGATGAACTTGTTTCGTTGGCTTTTTCTGGAAGCGAAAGAATGTGTTTAAAACAACGTTGCAATCCAGTGGCTGCCTGTTTGTTATTTTCTGCAGCTGGCTGCGTGCTATAACCGAGCAGGTTGCGCCTTTATCTAGCTTGCGAAAAATAGGCTTTCCTTCTATCTGAATGGTCGCCATCCAGACGCATGGGATAGCGTTTATGGGCACCGTGCATATGTTAGGAGCCGCCACAGTCGCGCGCTGCCTCCAGCGCGAAAGCGGCCACGGCAGCAGATTTGGCGGGATAAGGGAGCAGACGACGCAGGCGGCGGCAAGCCACTGCGCCGTGTTTTGGTACTTTGCTTGAGGCGTTTTCTTTCCCGTTTGCTTCCAAAAGACGTCAAATTGTTAGCAGCTGTCAGAGAACGCAGCGTTAGAGCGTGTGCTTCTTTTCGCCAGACCTCGTGTATGCTCAGGCGAACGCGGCAACATAAAGTGCATGAGCTGGGGGAAGAAAACGGAGGTGACAAGCCCGTTGAGCAAAACTGCGCACGTGTAACGCCGGCCGCCTCGATCACTAAACAATCACAGCTTATCACCCCCGGGCTAACGCGGCAGCGAACTCAGCGGCAGCTTGAAACTGGTGATACCAGCAATTGCATTGTTACGGCCGCTGAATGAAAAAACACTTTCCATCGAACGGCCGTGGCACTGCCTTCGCTGCGTCGACTTAACCAGTGCAGCCGAGTTCGTCGTCGCGGCTCGTGTTTTGCTGTCATGGCACTGCAAAGCGTGCCAATTATTATTACGTTTGGATTCAGAGAGCTACGTGATATAGATATTTACTTCCAAGGAGGTAATCTGAAGAAGGGCAGGGACCTCCTCGAAGCGTGGCACTTTCACGGCGTCGTGGAAGATTTCTTGCTCGGCAGATCAACAATCATGGGCAAATGCACCCCCCAGAAAAAAAATACCCCGTCTATTCACAAAACTCACTTTTTGTCGTCGAACGAGTGCCATGCACCGTTCACGCCGATTCCGTTCATATTCTCTAAATGGAAACCGGTAAAAACACGTGCCCGGATGATTCCTGTAGGCGTTATTGCACCCAACAACGCGGCAATTATTCCTAGAGTTGCATTCCTACGAACAGCGCAACCGACACAAAACGAACTGCCCGCGAATACCTCGCGCCGTCACTGCGGGTGCGTGGAGCGAGCAGGGGTGCAATCGCGGAGCGATGTTTTATGCTATATTATTCTTATCGTCCACCACATGCGGCTGACAGATCGCGTTGATAACGCGGACGAACCGTCCCTCTGGTCACTGGCCAAGCGAGAAAATCACGGAAAGTATAGTCATCGTAATAGCATCGTTCCTCGATTTCACCCCATTGCGAGCGCGTGAGAACATCCCGCGAAATCTGCGCTTCTAGCCGCTAGGGACGCCTTCGCTCGGGCAGCGGAGTTACGTCTGCACGGAGCCTATATTTTATGTTGCCGCGTTCACCTGAGGATACACGAGGTCTGGCGAAAAGAAGCACACGCGCTAACGCTACGTTCTCTGACAGCTGCTAACAATTTGATGTCTTTTGGAAGCAAACGGGAAAGAAAATGCCTCAAGCGTAGCACCAAACACCACGCAGTGGCTTGCCGCCGCCTGCGTCGTCTGCTCCCTTATCCCGCCAAATCTGCAGCCCTGGCCGCTTTGGCACTGGAGGCAGCGCGCGACTGCGGCGGCTTCTAACGTATGCACGGTGCCCATAACCAGAAATTGTCTTCTTGCACTTCGACAGATGCTACTGCTTGCTCTTTCGAATGAAAAGTTTTTCCCATCTTTTTGCAGGCTATCGCAAAGTGAATGATTCCACCGCATTTCCAACACGTGCGTCCTTTTGGTGGGCACACACGGTCAGTCTGATGAACCTTTGCGCGCTTTGTAAAACACCGACACTTCGCTTCAGATAGCGCGTTCATCTAGGCTACGTAATCGCTTTTCGGGCGCGCCTGTATTTCTTCACACTGTTCCTTGCCATGTTCACGTGAGCGACACATTTCTAGTCTTCGTGAAAGAAGCATTTCCATAGAGTAGCTTTTCTTGTAGACTTTTTTTATCTCTGAGAATTATACGGCTTCTCAGCACACAAATGGAATTAATATAGCTTTAATATAGCTAGAATTAATGGCAAATGGAATTAAATATAGCTAAATGCAAATTTATGCGAGTAACTCGATCGAAAACCATTCTACCTGTTTATAAACTCAATAGCGTACCATTGGAATCTGTTTCATCGTACAAATACCTTGGTGTTCATATAGCGTTTAATCTAACCTGGAATGATCACATCACATACATTATAAATAAAGCAAATAGTATGCTCGGGTACATTCGTCGAAATTTTTCAAGATCCCCTTCTTCCTTAAAGCTTCTCTTATACAAATCACTAATTAGATCTAAACTTGAATATGCCGCATCAGTATGGGACCCCTCACAGGAAAATCTGTCGCACGCACTCGAAATGATTCAAAACAATTCCATTCGTTTTATTTGTTCTCAGTATAGCCGCAACGCCAGCATAACAGCAATGAGGAGTAATCTTAGTTTACCCTCCCTCGCCTCTCGTCGTAAAATGCATCGTTTAGTTCTTTTTCATAAGCTCTACTACCATCCACACTTGCATAGTGAACTAATTACTCCTCCACAGTATGTCTCCAATAGACTAGACATACACATAAAGTCGGAATTCCATCATGTAGAACTCACGCATTTCTCAATTCATTCATACCGCGTACATCAAAAGAGTGGAATTGCCTTCCCGCGCTAACGGTTGAAATAAAAGACAGTGAATTGTTCATGCGTGCTTTGCCTGTGACTACATAACTGCTATGTAACTGCTATGTCTGATTTTACACTGTGTACGGCGTTATTTTTACAATTCACTGTTTCTTGTAATACTTGGTCTTCAAATGTTATTGTAAAACCTTATTAGTTTACCTATTGTATTGTTTGTATTAATAATGTATATATGTTTTGCAATGCCATATTAATTATTATTGTATAAATAGGAATGATCTTTCGTTTTGTACATATAACCACTCCCCTCTGTAATGTCCTCGGACCCTGAGGGTAAATAAATAAATAAATAAATAAATAAATAAATAAATAAATAAACACGCTCTTTAAGCTGCCCAAACTCGCCACTTTTCGCTAGCACTTGTAGGTCTGACAATCACGCACAGGAGAAATCTCACCAGGCACTACCTTGGAGGTAAAGAATGGCTGCTAATGGGAATGAGAGACAGAAGAAGTCGGCTTTTAGCTAACACTTACACTTCTACTTCTACTAAAGTTTTCTACTGGAACATGCCAATGGCTGCTAATGGGGAATGAGCGACAGAAGAATTCGGCTTTTAGTTAACGCGCACGCTGCGAATTTTTTATTGTTCAACAACGCACAGGAAAAATCTCCCACCGGCACCACCTTGGAGGTCAAGATATGGTACTAGCGTTACGACTGGTTACGCACTACGACTACGAGGGACGAACGGGTGCCGCTTTAAGGAGCGTCGCCCCTAAAATTCGCTAACGTGTCATGAGAAACAGAAGGGAACAATGAGCAAGTTTCCCACGTACACGCACGACCAGCGCGGCCACTACAACTACCGATCTCGGGGGCTTTGTATCTCAGCTTACCATAAGTTACTTCAGGAGGCGGCGTCAGGTGGCGACACTGTAGTACGGTGCGCCCTGGCACCGCAGGCTGTCATCGCAAAAAGAGCCACGTTCCCGGCGCCAGACGGCACACTACCCCATTCTAGTACACCATATGCGAACACCCTTTTGTCGCCTTCTTCTCCTAGCAGACGACGTGCTCGGTTTCAACATGATTCCCAGGAGCGGGCAGTCATTTTTAAATCATAAAAAACACGGCCGCGACTCGCGGGTGAAAACGCCGGCAGGGCATGGGCTAACCAAACCGATCGCCCCCTCCTCTACAGCATAGCCATCGCGTATGGTTGTCTTTAGAGTAAACGGAGACAATGTAGAGCACGACGTGCATTTCTATCGTAGAGCCGTGTGCTGTCCTTGCTGATCATACAATACTCTCTTGTATTGCTCATGGAGCCAACCGTTACTCGAAAAGTACACAGATGCCACGTTAAAGGACCACCTCATGTGCTCTGGGATCATCTCAAACCTTCCTCAATATTTATTCAGGCCTTACCAAGGTCAAAAATGGCGATCGTAAAAAATTGTGAAACATGATCAATAACTTATGCCTTCTAAACTGAAATAAGAAGCATAATAAATACGTAGCCTTTTAACCTCACAAATAAGTATCATATGACATCTTGCGGTGAACGTAAGGCATGTGCACAGGATTTGCGAGAATGTACCATAAAGGAAAGCGACATTTCAGAGCGCGCCATTATGCTAACCAACGTTACTAGATACCTTTTTCAGTTTGCAAACTGGGGCGCCGCGGGTGTCACCCTTCCCTGTACCGCCGAGAGGCGGCGCACTCGTCGCTTTTTGACTGGTCTGACGGCCGGCGAAGCGTGCCTCTGGCCATTTGTTCCCGACGCTGCTGCTACAGCAGGTGTGAGTTGGGTGCTTCTTTGTTGCGTGCAAGTGTGTTCCGTAGCCATCGCTGTCCCTGTGAGTCCCAGCGAGATCCAAATCGACGCAGCTCGCTCAGTGTGTGCTCCCGTTGCAACTTACTACGGTGTACCGTGCCCCACGTGGTGACCGGCTTGGCGCCGGCGCGTCAGCGCTGATGTGATCTTGTGCCGGGTGCGAGCTACATCTCCCATATGTGTCATGTGACGGTTGTTAAATGTGATAAAACATGCCTCGCTGCTTTGTGACTGGCTGCCGAAGCGGCTATGATTCAACGAGATCCGCGGACGAAAAAAGACATTTTTTCAAGCCGCCCACTGACGACGTGCGCCTTCAAGAGTGGCAACGCGCAATACCCAGATTAGACAAGGAGCTGTCACGCTCTTGTGCTGTTTGTGACCTGCACTTTCAGGAGGACGATATTGTGAAGGACTACGTGCACAAAGTTCATGGTGACGTTGTTGTCATACCACGTGGTAAGTGGGCTCTTAAGGAAGATGCTGTGCCGCGCATTTTTCCCAATTGCCCCAAGTACTTGTCGAAGCCAGCGCGAAAACGCAAGGCCCCAACAGTGCGTACACCTACTCGGCCTAAGCGCAAAAAAGATAAAACGGACACTGACCAAGAAGCTGCGACACCGGACTTCGGCGTCCCTAACGATAGCAGTGCTGGCAGTGAAAACAGTGTTACGCTAGAGAACAACACACAGCTCTTCAGCGAGTTGTCTGACATAGCAGCAGCAGGCCAACGGATCCAGGGTTGGTCGCTCGAGGTTGTTGGCACTACAATCGTGTTGTACAAGCTGGCAATGCGAGAAGAAATTCCAGAGATCGACAGGGCTGTGGTAGTGTCGAAACGCCTGACCTTGTCTGTGAGTGCCAAGGGGCAACTTGTTACACCAGCTGTGTATAGTACTGGTGCGGGAATTGAATTGAAATCGTGCGATGATTTAAAGTGCCTACTTTCACGCATTGAAAGGCTGAACATTTGTGAAGGTTGCCCTGCTTATAATTACCCGCACGTCTTGTCATCATCTGTGGCCGTTAAAAATGGGGAAACATGGCATCGCAAATCCTGGCATCGCATGACCTGTTCGATGCTTTGAACATAAAGCTACCCGAAAGAGGCATCAAACGCCACTCAAAGGAAATACAGGCAAGTTCTGGTTCATCTTCATACGTGTTGATGCTTATAGTGTGCGGATATTTTACCTCATTCATTCAGGTCATCAAGGACTTCTTGGAAATGCTGAATTCCACAGAAAAGAACTCCGTGGAGCAAGGTCTCAAGCTCTTTGCATCGCAACAAACCACTCAATCTCTGCGTGTTACCTTGATGTCAACGCTTGAAGTCATCGAGTTCTTGCTGGATGAGGGCGCACACTATGTTTTGACAGCAAAATTGAACCAGGATCCCTTGGAGGTGAGCATGTGATTGCTGGTGCTTTGAGTGTTGTGCTATAAGTAATGAAGTTGGTTGTAGTTTAACAAACTTCCTGTTTTCCAGCGCCACTTCGGACTTGTTCGGTCATTCGGAGGAGATGAATCTCACCCTACCGTGGTCAACTTTACTCAGATCTTCCGCCTTCTCAGTTTGTACACACCTATAAAGACCGCAATGCGCGGCAGTGTGCAAGGTGTACCAGGGAATGTGCTTGCCAGCGTACAGGACACATTGCGGACAACAAGAGAAGTTCAGCGCACCAAACATGCTTGCTTGCGGGAATTTATAGAGAAAAAACTGCTAAGAATTGTATGTGAAACATCCGGAGAGTCTGGAGAGCAGATTGACGACCACTCTTACTTCAAAGGAGAAGTGGACGACGCTATTGTGTACTACATGAGTGGATATGTAGTGTACAAATTTCAAAAGCATACAGCATGCCTTCTGTGCTTAGAAGATATAAGCAGTGCAGAGCCCGTAGTTGGCTCTGATGCATATCTGACGACTTATAGAAGTTTCAAGGAAGGCTGCATGAAGCATCCAACAGCTAAAATGTTAAGTGTAATGAGAGTTGTGAATGATGTTGTTTCTTCAACATTAGATGAGGCTGGTGCTTGTGAAACCATCTTCTGGAAAGTGCTGGAAGAGCTTGAAAAGTGCAGCATTGCTCGTTTGGGCTGTTCAGAGCATGTAACAACATTCACTTGCCAAATATTGAACTTTGTCATTGTGACGAGAATGCATTTCTTCTCCAGGGATTTCAACCACAAGTTAGAAAGCAAGGAAAAGGTGGCTGTAGCGAACAAAAAAGCACGTCTCCTGTAACTCTGGCTCTTGCCCTTGAAAAAAAAAAGTGGCTTTCAGTTTGTCACAGCGTTCAATAAATTGTGTTTAATTTCACTTTTTCTGTTCTCGATATCTTTCGCATTTTATAGCCTTAAAAAAGGCAAGCTTTTATTCAAGTAGTTCGGTATCTATCTTTGGAAAAAATATTCAAATCGTAGGAATGAGTGATCTGGAAAGAACGAGTGGTTCTGGGCTTTACACTTCATCACCGGCGGCATCAGATCGCTGCGTTGTGTGGCTCATCGTATCAGAATATCTAAGGTTCTACGGGCCAAAACCACGATATGATTGTGAGGCACGTCGTAGTGAAAGGCTTCGGAAATTTCGTTCAACTGGGGTTGCCCTAACCTGCACCTGAATCGAAGTGCATAGCCCTCTAGCATTTAGCCTTAATGCTATGGCCCACTGTCAACAATTTTTTAACATATATAATAGAATTTTAAAGAACAGGAACGCAATAGAGCTGAATGAACAGAAGTCCCGCAAGATTCAGGCACCGCACTCGCGTCTCTGCCGTGTGGCACCGGCTCAATTGCTGCTTTATTTGAGCTCTTGTAACTACCTTCGCTCACTATCTAGGAAAATAACTCCCCTTACAAAATATTAACTGCGTAAATACCGTTTAACACTGTGCGCAGGCTCTGTTACGATGCGGCGACCGGTCCAAAGGCGTCGGAAGCGCCATCTAGGGAGCGGGAAACGAAAGGGGCCGCGTTTCGCCGCCGCATTCCGGTGGAGTTTGCAAACTGAAAAAGGTATCTAGTAACGTTGATGCTAACACCAGTTTTACTGGAAAACTTAAATGGCTCGCTCATCTACGGTCACAGTTAATCAGTATTCGAAAACTTCTAGCAGCAAATGTTTAACATACAGTTTAGAAGGCTAAGCTGTCATTTATCGATATCCCGATCAGACATTATTATGGGGCACATTACTATCCTGAAAAAAAAAAAAAAGCCGGCAGATCCCGCGCATTGTGGGAGTCGATGTCACGCGAAGCAGTAATCTGGTAGCAGCCTATGCAACATTTTGTCTTTAGCTATGAGCCAGGTATTCCGAAATGAATCGACGTCTTCATGCACTTTGAGAAGTTGTGCGCATATCGTGGGCTTACCAAGTAAGTCTATTGCAATGGGGCCGAAACGGTAGCTCATGGCCCGACGTAACGTCAACACTCACATTAGAGCACAAACAATCTCCATGTTTTGCCTGCCAGAACTTTTGCCTTGACACGCATGCGTCGGTCACTTGTTTGTTTTATTTATATGCTTTCCTTGTTGAATAAATCTTTTTGTTGCGAATAAACGCTTGTCCTGTTTCTTTTTTTCGTCTTCATCTGTTTGCGCTTAAACCTGTTAAACCATGCATTTCAACCAAATAGCCCAGTTGTCGATTCTCTTGTAGAACACAAGGCGACGGCTGCTGTGACGCGCATATCATGTATTAGCAGCCTTCGTCGGCTTATTTCTCCGGGGCGAGCAACGCTTGACTATAGCTTGTTCAGTCATAGAAGCATATGTGTTATGTTTATTACATTGTTATGGATTCCATAAGCAACACTGCAACCACGATTCACGTTGTCCCGACAGGACGCATTTATAGCGACTTTTTCCGAAGCAGTTTCAAGCACTGGCGTGGCTCTGTGGCAGAACATGCTCGACTGCCGCGCTGAATGCCTGGGTTCGGTTCTAGAGTATTTTGGTACAGCTGAATAGATTGCTGGTAGCTGAACTTTCGGTCTGAAATCACTCCACTAAGCTCCACAGAAACCAATAAGCGCGCGAACACAGGAGAGGAACACATATGGCTCGGATAAATGATAAATAAATAAAATGTTAGCACTGACGCAAAGGCTCCATTTGAAACCTGCACTTTAGTACCTAAACCCGATGCTCTAACAACACCTCTAAATGCGAATGCATCATAAAGTGGAATCAGGCCGGTAGCCTGCAATTTTTTTGCAAGGGGGGGGGGGGACACTTGCTGGTGGCGATGACTAATGTAGAAAAGCACCTATTTTCATTACTTACTTTCGCCGATATATGACAATTATTATTATTGTTATTATTATTATTATTATTATTATTATTATTATTATTATTATTACTATTATTATTATTATTATTATTATTATTATTATTATTATTATTATTATTATTATTATTATTATTATTATTATTGTTATTATTATTATTACTTCATTTCCGTACACAAGTACACAGAGAAAAAAGGAAGAGAGCAGGCTGCCACGTAGAGGGGCACAACGCCTGGCTACTCCTTCGGGAGGAAGAAAGACATAGAGGAAAGGAAGATAGGAGGAGAGAAAGTGGAAGAACATAGGAAAGTAAACAATGAAGTACGGGAACTGCGACAAAATAAGTTGAAACACGAAAAAGAAAAAAAAATCACAGCATATCCACGGAGTGAATGATGATGAGTGGGCGAAGCTGCGGAGGTTCATCGGTAAACCGTGAATCTTCCGTGAATTCTGCCCAGTACATCATCACCGGACGTGAGATCGGGCGCGTTTATACTAAAGGTTCGATGAGAGTTTAAAACGACTTGCAGCTCACTTTAATTTTACATGTACGCTGTGACTTGTCATTGTTTAATCCACGCACAGGAGAAATCGCACACACGCACTACCTTGGAGGTCAAAATCCAGTGCCTATATATATATACTATATATATATAATATTATATATATATATATATATATATATATATATATATATTATATATATATATATATATTATATATATATATATATATAATATATATATATATATTATAATATATATATATATATATATGGGGTGGTCAGTGAACGGTTGTGCAGCGCGAGGTGGTCGGTTTTTTTCCAATCAAGAGGCTGCCGCGACGCTGCCTCGCGACGCTGCCTGCGTCGGCGCCGCTGCGCCGCGAGGCAAGATAGGGGACCACCTAGAGGATAGAGGAAGAAACATCGGCGTCTTTCGTTAAGCAGCTGGCGTCTTTTCGTTTTGCTTTAGAAACATCTGGCGTCTTTTTTGCTTTTAGAAAACATCTGGCGTCTTTCGTTGGTTTATTTCATCAATCAACGGCGTTTGAACAAAATGTTTATTGTTTTAACCACGCACAGGAGAAATCTCACAGGCACTACCTTGGAGGTAAACAATGGCTGCTAATGGGAATGAGAGACAGAAGAAGTCGGCTTTTAGCTAACACTTACACTTCTAAGGAAATAGTTCACTTAACTGAAAGTTCACTAAACTGAATATTCACTAGAATATGGAACAGCATTGGGCACAGCAGACATTAGAGTCAAAAGTGTGAAATGCAATTTATTTGAAAAGAAATCTGTAATTTTCAGTTGGACTGGTGTGCTTAAAGCGCAAGAAGAGACAAAGCTTTCCAGAGAGTCTACGTTCTGTGCACTGCCTCTGGCACAGCTTGTTGCTGAGACACGAAGTCTCGCAACTTTCTAACATACTCTACCGCCTCGTCTAGAGTTACAGGATTGAACCTGCCTCAGCCGTTACGACTTCCTCGTCGCACTCTTCTTCTTCTGGTTCCGGACGAACACTCGAAACAATTTCCAAATCAATAGTTCTGCACAAGTGATAAGATCACTGTCAGACTGCACATAGTCCTCAAATGAAGCACCACTGTCGACGTCCAGCTGTGTCGCGCCGCCGCCGCGATGTCGCGCCGCCGCCGATGGATGGCGATTTAGTGGTAGTAACTACTAAACGTTTCCAACTGGAACATGCCAATGGCTGCTAATGGGGAACGAGAGACAGAAGAATTCGGCTTTTAGTTGCGAATTTTTTATTGTTCAACAACGCACAGGAGAAATCTCCCACCGGCACCACCTTGGAGGTCAAGATCTGGTACTAGCGTTAAGACTGGTTACGCACTACGACGGGGACGAACGGGTGCCGCTTTAAGGAGCTTCGCCCCTAAAAAAACGTCTATGAACGGGTGACCAGATCCGTTTGGTCCACAAAGGGTGGGGAGACCGGGAGCCTTATGCAATGCGATAGAAAGAAAGAAAGAAAGAAAGAAAGAGAGAAAGAAAGAATGAAAGGAGGAAAGGAAGAAAGAAAGAAAGAAAGAAGGAAAGAAAGAAAAGAAACAACACTGCGTGAGGCACGCGCATACCAGGCTTCGCTTGCCTCTATTTTCCGGATAGGGCAAGAGCTCTTGAATTTTATTGCGATAGCGTTTAAGAGCTCGTCTCGCAGAAATTCCGGTGTCGGCGTGGTTGGTTGTGAGCCAGTAATCAGCGTCATCGTGAGCGATAATTCGAGGTAGAGGCAAATAAATAAATAATAATTAAATTCACCGCTTGCAATAAGTCGCACAAGGCTGGGTCACAGCACAGCTGGTGGCCACCTTGCTGGTCCCGGCTTGGCTAGGCTTTTGCCCTCTCCCCTCTCTCTTTTCCACCACTTGCATACTATACTAGACTATACATGACCATGCTTGCTCAGTTCTTTTCCCTTTCTTTTTTGTGTCTGGCCGTGTCTATCTCTTTCGATTTCTTTCTCTGTCTTTCTTTTTCTCTTCCCTCCCTTTCTCTCTCTATCTATTTTCTCTTTCTTTTTCTTTCTATGTCTTTCTTTTTCTCTTCCCTCCCTTTCTCTCTCTCTATTTTCTCTTTCTATGTCTTTCTTTCTCCCCCTCTCTCTGTACTCGTTCTCCCCTCCTCCTCACCCTCACTTCATTTTCCGATCTCCTTGCTACACTACGTTATACACGGCTATGCCATGCTCTGCTAGCGTGCCTGGATAACCGAGTGGTTGACGCTCGCCTTCGGATCGTGGGTACGGGGGTTCGAATCTCGCTTCGTCAAGAATTTTTTTTTTTAATTTCTTTCTCTTTTTTTTTCAATCTCTGTACTCGTTCTCTCGCCAATCAGACTCATCAGAATCATGCGCCGGACAAATCGGCGCATCTGTTTTGTGAGCGAAGCAGAAGATGAAGAGGAGGACGAAGAGAGCGCGTGTCAGCTCGTTATGATAATAATTTTCTATCTAGGACCCACGGTAAACCTCGAGCATACCAGCTCTGCTGTAAATAAACTGCGGTTCGAGTGTGAATCGAACACAGGCCTTCTTCGTGGCCAACAGAAGCGTCAAAAGCTGGGCCGGTTGGTTCCTCTTTAGGTGCGAGGAAACCGGCGAAACTCAAAAACAAGGACGAAGGAGAAGGCACGTTCCGGCGATGGTGTGTGCTTGAATGTGCCTTCTTCTTCGTCCTTGTTTATGAGTCTCGCTGGTTCCCTCGCACCGTGGCAAAGAGGTGTTCTACCGTAAAGCCACGCAACTGCATGGAACTGCTTCGGAAAAAAAAAGCCCTATACGAATGTCATGTAATGCGAGGAGCCTCCTAAATGCATGTATTGTTGTGCGGCAGAAGCGTAGAGTCGCGCCAGACGTTAAGACATGTGAATTGCACAAGGAGATATTGGGTTTAAAGGCCCACCCATTACGAAGCACTCGGACATATTTAATGATCATCATCAGCAAAAGCATCAACAAAGTGAGCAACTGCGTAGGTTCGCATGTTGCCTTACGGTCGCTTGGTGGCTACTTCGCTGATTCGCAAAAGGGAGAATAATGGCGTAGAGGGCACTTCGCAACTGTACTTGCAGGAGACATTCTAGGATTGCTTTAAATGGCCAGTGTTACTCGCACAGACGTTCTTTCCTTGCGGCAAGGTTGAGGTGTCCACCGAGAAGCGAAGCGAGGCTACCGATTGAGAAGGCGATACGAACGGTGCCCAATCACACTATCGCGTTCTACTCTTGCGGCCTCTAACCTTTAAGTGCATAGCACTTTCGGAGGCCTGCTTGTCCATACATATAGCATATGCGGAGGGATCACGCTCACAAACAAGTGGTCAATACATGCCTAAAACAACGCTAGCAATTCTCGAAACAGGGATAAGATAAACGAGCAATGTATAAAATAATATAATTACCAGAAATAACCAGCAATTATTCAAAATAATTAATTTCGGATCGCTGAAAACGCTTCGGAAACATACAGCTGACTCCCGCGCTGCGCAAGAGAGGGCGCCAAGTGCACGATTGCTCCTCCTACCGGCGCTACACCTGAAGAGAGAAACAAGATGACGGAACTCGTTGCAGACGACACCTATCTCAGCCTGACCCGAAGGTCGCGGGATCGAATCCCAGCCGTGGCGGCTGCTTTTTCGATGGAGGCAAGATGTTTGAGGCCCGTGTAGTTAGATTTAGGTGCACGTTAAAGAACCCCAGGTGGTCGAAATTTCCGGAGCCCTGCACTACGGCGTCCTTCATAATCATGTCGTGGTTTTGGGACGTTAAACCCCAGATATTATTATTATTATACATACCTCAGCTGTCGTAAGAAACAAGAAGTCGATAAAACGTAGCAAAATGTAGCACTCGTGTCATTCACCCAGTATGCGAATCTCCCTAACAAGATTCCACTCTTTTTGTAGGTTGCGCAGGCGTGTGAACAGATGAAAGAGGAAGGAAAAAAATAGTGGCGTTTATGGGCGTGTTTTTTAGTGATGTTTTGCGTATTGCGCAGCCTCCTGCGCACCTTGTGTGTTTTTGTTTTTGAGCGAGTAAATGCTCAGTTGAAGTTTAGGGCCGAGTTCTGTCTGTCGCCTTCACCTTGCCCGTTGTTTTTTGTGCTAATCAGTTATGTCTAAAGTAACGTAGAGTACTGGGCGAGTTGGTATAGATTCATGTCGAAGCGAAGCGCGAGGAAGACAGGACACAGTAAAGAACACATGGGGCAGGCGCCTGTCCCATGTGTTCTTTACTGTGTCCTGTTTTCCTCGCGCTTCGCTTCGACATGAATCAGTTATATGTCTGTAGTAAATATTCTACTCGTGCCGGGGATACCCTACATGCTTACCTCAGACATTACAGTCATCGACCGTTTGATAAACGGAGCAGTGTGAACTCTACCAACAGGAATCGCTGGGTGCCCGTGCTACGCCCTTCCTAAGGTTTCAAAGTAGACGCGCAGTAGTGGAGCGGCATTTAGCGCAGGATTTAGAACTACTCCGATCGCTACTCAAGAACGATATTTTTAGGTGCGAAGCAGCTTTTGCTCGGGGCTGTGTCCGTCCTTCCATCGGCGACCGTCCACTCGGAAACCATGTGTGCTGGCACGCGCTAGCCCGTTCGGGCCTGTGTAAGGGGCTGGGTAAGACGCTATCGCCTCTCCCCCTTAGAATCATGCGTGCTGGCACGCGCTAGCGCGTTCGGGCCTGTGTAAGGGGCTGGGGAAGACGCTGTGGCCTCTCCCCCTTACACTCTCTCAGCAATCATGTGATGGCGTCGGGGAACGAGATTCTGCAGACGCGCGATGAACCAACGCGTTGTATCCTAGTCAGAACGCGCTGGCACGCGCTAGCGCGCTCGGCCCTGTGTATGGGGCTGGGTAAGACGATGGGGCCTCTTCTCCTTACACTCTCTCAGAAATCACGTGATGGCATCGGGGAACGATATTTTGCAGACGCGAGATGAACCCACGTGCTCCCGCGTGGCGTGGCAACGAACCCGCGTGGCGTATTCCAACAAGAGTTCGGGACGAGTAACGTCAACAGCAACTATAGTGAATTCATGGTGTGCTCCACTTGCAAGGACGCCTTAACATCGGGCACGGTGCCCGTGATCAACGGAACTTTAAGTCGACCCATGCGCTGCTTCGCATCCCCACATGGTTCCCTTTAGTGGAAGATGGTGTAATTTTTTTCTAGGAATGTCGTCGTATTTTAACACAAAAATGCGCGAAGAAGTAGTTCCGTCGCTGAGAATCGAACGCACGACACCTCGCTCCACAGCGCGCGGCGCTAAGCGACTCGGCCACAGTGCGTACGTTCACTAACACACCATCGGCGAGCTATTTATATACACCATGCGTCTCATTATACACCAGGCGTCTCATTAGACCAGCTGCGCAAAGAAGCGTTGCTGCCATACATCTGGGTGGTGCGCTGAATGAACTCAGTTTGTAATATGGATAAGCTTATCGGTGGAACTTAAAAAGGCACCAGCTGCGGTCGGTTCTGCCAAGTGTTTGACGCTTCAGATTACTAGAAAACGTGCACTCTAAAATAGACTCCATAACCTTTCCCTCTGTTGGACGTAATGTTGTTATGTCATCCATGATTATTTTGGTAATTTTTTTCTCAATCGTGGTAGGCGGCGGCCACGATGAAGAACGGCTCCAGTGGTGCGGCAAGCGACTCAGTAAGTGCAGGTTTTATTTCACGCAGACGTGGGGGCCTATAGAATCAGAATCAACACTCCTCTTCATTAGCGTGCGCACTCAGGTAGGGAGGGAGGAAGGGAGGGGCCGTGGCTTTCTGCATGGGTCAATCGGAGGAGTGAATTCGGTGCGAAGCATTGAATGAAAGGTAAAATTGTGTTTACGCAGCAGTTTAATAATACATCGTACAATGCTTTTTTCTAGGGTTTACTTGAGAAAAAAACGCAGAAGTGCAGTTCATTAAAGTTGACAGTACATTAAAGTTGGCGATAGTCCATCTTAACGTGTGAACCAATACGTAGACAGCAGTACGTAGACAGCACACAAAAGGAAGACGCGATTCGACAAGACAGCCGCTGCACTCGCAACTAGTTTATTTAAAAGAAAACACAGGGTAAATATACATACAGTCCAGCGTACTACTTGGAGCAATGACTTTCACTAATACTATGTTAGATCCTTTTTCGGCGATCTTCCAAGAAAGAAAGGTCAAAATCTCTAAGTACAACTGATGCTTGGCTGTTTAAATTTTCTCTTCGTTTAGTGATGTTGAAAACTTCAATAATTTCTCTGGTCGGCTGATCTCTTTCATTTGAAAGTATCTCTGTTTCTCTATGATTTGAAAGTATCTCTCTGATGTAAAAGGGCAGCGCCAAAACGAATACAAAGGACGAGATGAAGACAGGACATGCGCTTGTCCTGCCTTCATCTCGTCCTATGTACTCGTTTTGGTGCGGCCCTTTTACATCAGTATGAACCCAAATCAACTCGCCCACCTATCTGTCATTATCTCTGTTTCAGGGAAAAGCTACAGGTAACTACATTCCGAGCAGTGCTATTTAATGTGTGGATGAACGATGTTTGTTAGTGAACTTTTATGTTCCAGAAGTCGTATGTTAACGCACCAGCCAGTTAGGCAGATGTGCATCTTTGCGCGTGACAGAGGCAAACAGTGCACAACGACAGTTCTACAGACTACAAACCGATAAGCATGCTAATGGTGCACACGAACCGATTCTTTTTGGCCAATATTTCGCGACCGAACCTGGCACAAATTTACGGAGTTTGCGTGGCGCAGGAAAAAGAACTTTCGAGCAGTACCGGCCAGCAACATTCCTTAGATTATGCGCTACTTTGTGCGCATTAGCTATTAAGCCGCATTTATTTTTCTTTTCTTCGGCATCCTTATCCTTTTCAAGCTGCATCCTGTGGACGCCGGTGCCCAAATCACCAACCAACTATTGCACCACTCTGCGCAGAACATGGTCCTCGTAACAGGCACTTATCAATCTAACAATCTGTTTTTTTTGAGACTTTCTCTAATATTTTCGGGACACGACTTTGGGAAAGCAACGCGCAGCCAAGAGTACACTCTAAAAACTAACAGAGTACCGGGCACTCTGTTTGGGGAAGTATTTAATGGTCCCATATTTAACTCTTTTTCGCAGAGTAAATGACGTCTTGTAATGTCCCCAGACAGGGCTCTAGCACTCCGCCTCAACAGAATGGTACAGCGTTTGCCGAAATAGAGTAGCAGGACCTCTCCAAAGGACGTGGTGTTAGAGCTGAGGAAAAGTTAGCAGAAATCGGGCCACAATTGGGCTTTAAGATTAGTTTTGAGAATTTTCACCATGCGCAGATCGTAATTATGACTATACAGCAAGCACTACGACAAAAAAAAAACGCAAAGGAATATAAAAAGACGAGCGAGCGAGAATCGAACAACTGAGCGAGCTCTGCACGAATCTTAGATTGCGAGTCTGACGCGCTACCGAACACCACAGTGGGAGAGAGCAAGTGCCGTCTTTTTTTTCTTATGTTATATGCAATGTCCACCATCTGTCTTCATCTTCTTGTTCAGAAACGCAGATTTTAGTGCCTCCGTACATGCGACAACCAAAGGGAAGGTAGTTTATTTGTGAGTCCTGTGCTGCCCGGGATGAGAACGTCAATCCGGTTCATTTTACAGTAAACAAGATTAGCGTAATTGAAGATATGTGCGGCATTCGCAGTGACTCGCTAAGCGGTTAGTCGTTTATAGCATATAGAAAACATCGTACTTCTTAACTACAAACTGAACACTTCAGTTTCCGTCACCCGCTTGGACATATTTTCGGTCATTCTTGTTGACGTTCAGCGACTGCAGCCTTAATAGTTCATTCTAACCGTAGCGATAATTAGGCTTACGGCAAGATATTCCATGCGCGCGGTCCTTTGCGAGGAACGTGAACATTGAAACACTAAATATTTAATAACCATTCGAATTTAGTTTTGATCATGACTGCCTCAATAAGGTCATATTTTCTTACTTGACTACACAAATCTGAAGTTCAAAACGCGGAGATTAAGCGTTCCCACTGCCTTCCAGCCCGCTGAAAGGCACTGGGAAGCGCTGGAAACGCGTTTCTTTCTGTTTGGTCGTCTCCAGTGCCACAACAAACTAATGCAGTGTTCTTTACTGCATATATGTATGTTTAATAATGAGTGATCATCACTCGAGTTTGGTGGCGCATCAATATAGATTAGGAGCAGGTGTATAACTGCGTGTTACTCTCTCATGCCAGGAGAGCATATGGGCATTCCACCCTGTAAGAGAAAGACGGAGTATAAAGCACATTTCACTATCTTCTTTCATACGGAGTGAACATCACAATTCACTCCTTCCGATACTTTGCGAGAGTAAAGCTACGCTCTGAAGAGTAACTCGGCTTTTTAGGAGCTGGCTCCCCAGGTTCTTGAGCTGGGGCAAAGTCCGGCGCCGTAAGTGTAACCTTAGTTCCAGAGGCGACCGCTCGCGCGCAGCTCGCGCGAAAGAGAAGCCTTCTTTTAAGTGCGAATGCACTTTATAAGCGACCCTGAATCCGCCGTCCCATAGCAACGGCGCGAGGAGCGGAGAGGAGCGTCTGTAGCAACGGCGCAGCGACGTCACGCCCCACGTGACTGCGCGCGCTCCGCCCTCCGCTCCGTGGCTGCGCGCGCCCCGCGCATTGCCTGTGGTGAGAAGGCCGGCGGCGAGACGCCGAACGAAAGCGTGCGAAGCGAGCCGAGCACCCCGAAGCCGATCTGGCGCGGGGACGCGCGATGCGTGAGCGAGCGCGGGCCCTCGAATTCGATCGGCCGGACGCGCGCTTCAAGCGAGACTTCCTGGACCGCAGCTTCGGATATAGCTGCGCGGTGTGCGATCGACTGTGGTTCGACAACAACCTGAGCCCCATCTCGGGCGTGCGCAACGCCGCCAACAAGTTGAACGCATTGCGGGTTCTTTGGAACGAGTTCGGAAGACAGATCATCATCATCAGTAAACGTGCTTTGCACTTAATAACGGCCAGACCTCCGTGGGTCGGCTGGCGCGTGCTCTCTCGCTGCCGTCTCCTTCGCTCGGCTCTGCAGTTTAGTCACGCGCGCCCCCTCATAGCATCACCCCGTGCTTCGCACTTCCACATACTCCCCTTCGGGGAAATGCGGGTTTTTTTCTTGTTCTTCGAGCGCCTTGATGATGACATTACCGCAGGCAAAACCTCATATAGCATAGCCAACTGTATCATGCGCACGCTCGCGCGAAAGATAAGAGCTCGCGGGGCCGCACAGATACGTCAGCGTTGTGCGGACCCCGAGATACAAGCCCGCGAAGCCGAAGCAGCGAGAAAGTGGCGGCAAGAGGACCTCGATGAGGTACGTGCGTGGGATGCAGCGGCCAAGCGCCGAAAGCGGTCGCTACCTGAAATTGGCGCCAACACGCGCTTCAAGCGCGATTTCCTCGAACACACATTCGGCCGCAGCTGCAAGGTCGGCGACCACTTGTATTCGACAACAACCTGACCATAATCGCTACTATAACAACGTGTGAGGTCTTTATATGACAGTAGAGTAATTGTACCGAGCATTCACGGTTTACCCGATTATCTCTGAGCCAGCTCCTCAATCATCATTCCCTTCGCGGACATGACGTGATTTTTTTTACTCCTTGGGTACCCTCACCAGTTTTTACATTGTAGACTATGCCATTTCTTTAGTCTTTGAGCGCCCGGAAGTGTAGTTCAGCAGGGGCTCTTCCTATTGCGGTCTGTACGACCAACAAACGTGGTTTGGCTTACGTGTTAGGGCCACAAAAATTAAAGCCAGTTGCACTGCTCGGAAATCACAGTAAGCAGTAGCTGGCAAGCAAGCGCCACCACCTGCGAAAGCATATTGAGTTCTTTCTTCATCCTCTTTCCTCTGTTTCTTTATCTGTTTCTAGTTGTCCTTTCTCCTCCTTTCCTTTCTTCCAACACTCACATCACTCTTCCTCACTCTCATGGCTTTTTCCCACCCCTTGCTGTGCTACACTGTGCATGGCTATGCTATGGCTTACCCTCTCACCTATACCTTTCCTCCTTCTCACCCTTACAACAGTGCTTCTCATCCTCACTTCCCTTTCTCAGTCCATTGCTAAACTATACTATACAAGGCTATGTCATGATATACCCTCCCCCCTCCTGCTTTCCTTCCTCCTCACCTTCACATCACTCCATTTCCCTACTCCTTGCTATACTATACTATATTATGCATGGCTATGATATGCTTTTTGCTAAAACACACGATACAAGGCTATGCCACGCTTTACACTCGCCGATCCTCCTTTCCTTCCTTCACACCTTCACGTCACTCCTCCAAACCCTCACTGCCCTTTCTCACCACCTTGCTATACCATAGTATGCACGGCTATGCTATGCTAGGAGCTGCTTGGCACATACCCACTTTCTGTGGCGCACGCCCACGGAGTTCTCTGAAACGATGGCCGGCATAAGCTCAAGCTCTTTCAAAATATCTTCCAGTATGTAGATATTATTTGGCTTTTGTGGAACTCTGTGCGCTTAACAGCGCTGTAATGGATATTTTAAAATGTTTCAAGGACTGCAGCCAGAGGCTCGAGTTTACTTGTGAATTGCCAAAGGATAGTGAAATACAGTTCTTGGATTTTGCACTAACACGTAATCGAGACCAGCCCGACCCTTTAGCGATCAGTACACGTCATAATGAAACAGTCTTAATGAAATGATTTATTCGTCCCAGTGAATAGATAATTGGTCTTGTGGTTGTGTTATCGTACTATGATCGCCACTTTGATGTCGTCACACACAACTGTTCGACTTACAAAAGCACGTTGTTCTACCTAGGAACAACAACAATGTCACTCGGCCACGAGTGACAGATGCTTGACTTGCGCCTTCTCCTGTTATAGATAATCGGATCCTGCCCCGTGCAGGCTGCTCGTTGCCGTCAGGAATCAGCCGATCAACGAAATCTGCGCACAACCACCATCTCATCCAGCCCGCTCTGAGCACCGGAAGAGACTGTGACGCATCCCGTGACGTCACATGGTTGCAGCGCCACCACAAGCCTTATTAACGCCGAACAGACGGTTTTCATCTGGGATTCGCGGCCACGAGTGACAGATGCTTGACTTGCGCCTTCTCCTGTTATAGATCATCGGATCCTGCCCCGTGCTGGCTGCTCGTTGCCGTCAGGAATCAGCCGATCAACGAAATCTGCGCACAACCGCCATCTCATCCAGCCCGCTCTGAGCACCGGAAGAGACTGTGACGCATCCCGTGACGTCACATGGTTGCAGCTCCACGAATCGACCTTGGCTCCACCACAAGCCTTATTAACGCCGAACAGACGGTTTCCATCTGAGATTCGCGGCCACGAGTGACAGATGCTTGACTTGTGCCTTCTCGTGTTATAGGTAGGCTGTTTATCTGGTTAGCCTTTTGGCTAATAACTTCTGTGGCTGTGAATCTCCGCAATTTGTGTAACGATGGGAGTTGACCTGTGTACTTATCGCGCTCGAATCGGCACATTTCTGCTTGTAGCTCACCTAAAAGCTTCCGCTATGTTCAGTCTCACATGAAACTAACCGCAATCATCGCGCTATGCCCCAGGCCGTCTCTGTTTCTGGCATTAACGTGTCTTACCTTGCTTGTACTTTGAGCGGCGGACGTGGAAGCTAATCCAGGCCCCAGGAATGAGGATGTGGTCCCCCTCATAAAAGAATGTCACGACGAGACAACAAAAAAGTTTGAACGATATCAAACAGCACTCAATTGGCTGCCTTGAATACTCGTGTCACGACCATTGAAAAACTTTGAACAGCGTAGCGAAGTTCAAAGACGACTTTGACGCTGTCGCTGAATCTGTGAATGAAGTCAAGTCGAATATAAGCAAGACAAGTGGACAGCTAGTTGAAGTAGTTGACGATATGAACAACAGAATGAGGAGGAACAACCTTATCATCAAAGGCCTTCCTGAGGGTGATCACGAAGGATACACAGAGACAGAGCAAATCGTCAGGGATTTGTTCACTGACCACCTTAAGATTACAGGTGGAGATATCGAACGGGCACACCGCTTTGGCCAACATCGTGCCGGCTTTCAGCGTCCGATTATTGTTAAGTTTCTTAACTTTAAATCTAAAATGGATGCCCTGCGCAACTCATACAAGCTTAAAAACCTGGAGACACCAAAAGTTTGGCTTGCAGATTTCTCGCCGAGTGTTCAGTTCGCAAGAAAAAAGCTTCGGGACTTCGCCAAGAGCAACCGCACTCACAACGCCCGCTTTTCAGTGCGTTTTAACAAACTTCACCTGCAAGGCAAGGTTTATCAGTTTGACCCAGCCAGTGGCTCGGTGGTTCAGGCGTCTTCAGACCTTGAACGACCTGCTAAATGATGTTCAGCGGCACAAAATCAGCGCCCTGCACCTATTGACTCATTGTCGATGCTTTGGGCTAACTTCCGTAGCATATACCATAAGACTGACATCTTGAAAGCCACCATACACACGTGCTCTGCAGAAATCATTATCGGTACCGAAACGTGGATGTCTGAGGACGTTACAAGCAGCGAACTTTCGTTACCATCTTCACTCGTCATCTTCCGCAAAGACAGAACCGGTTCTCGAGGCGGTGGTGTGGTTGTCGCGATAAACCAATTATACCACCCCTCTCCAATTTCAGTGGACTCACCTCTCGAAATAGTCTGGGCATCATGTCACATTGGTCATGTTGCTTGCGTCATTGGCGCTTGTTATCGACCCCCCGACAGCAATTCAGAGTTTCCAGAACTTCTTGGTGACGCCATTGAACAAGTTACACAGAAATTTCCTAATTCGCTTTTATTCTTACGGTGGTGACTTTAATTATCCTGAAATAGACTGGTCCACTCTGTCTGCCCTTCACCACAATAATCGATCTGAATGTATCTGATTTCTTCAGCTGCTCTTTTATCACAATTTAACAGAACTTGTACATAAACCTACGCGGAAGGATCGGGTTCTAGACTTGGTCCTAACTAACAGCCCTGAAATCTGTAACGCACGCGTGCTAGAAGAAATCAGAGATCACAGGGTTGTCCATTGCTTGGTTTCACTTCCTACTGCAAAGAAATCCAAAATTAAAAAACACTTGCTGAACTATGCGCGTACCGACATAACAAAAATGAATAGTATGTTACAGATCTTCGCAGCTGAATTTTACGAATACTTCGACTACCGTACAACTGATGAAAACTCGTGTTTGTTCCGAGATAAACTTAAAGAAATTGAAGCTGCCTGTGTTCCTAAACTAACAATAAGTTCTAGATTACATGACCCATGGTTCACGCGAGACGTAAAACGTGCCCTAAACAAGAAGAAAAGGGTTTACAGAAAAGCAAGTCGCTCAAACTGTCCTCAAGATCGGGAAGCTTACGAAAACGTTTCAGCTGAAACAAGCCGTGTCATTTTTCAAGCGAAAGATAAATTCTTTAACGAAACTGCTACCTAACCTCATGAAAACGGACCTAAAAAATTTTGGAATATCGTGAACCCAAAAGCAGCCACTCAACAGCAGTATTAATGAGGGAAGACGGCAGCACCTTATGTGTGGAACACTCCGCCGAAAAATTCAACAAGCACTTCACTGAGGTATTCACTGACGAACTCCCATTGAATGATTCTCTTTCGCTGCCACAACTGCCCATTCAACACCCTTTTCCAGCAATCCTAATAACGGAACACGGGGTAGCTAGCGCTATCAATCGACTTCCCCTTAAAACCAGTCCCGGCCCCGATGGCATCAGCGCCAAACTACTTAAATTAACCTGTCAACATTCAGCTAACTTGATTTCATTCATTTTCCAGCAATCCCTTGACACTGGTTGTATACCAGATGACTGGAAATTGGCTAATGTGGTACCCATCTTTAAGTCTGGTGACAGCAATCACCCCAACAACTATAGGCCGATTTCACTCACGTCCATTTCATGTAAGTTACTAGAGCATATCATACACTTGCAGGTCATGCATCACCTCAACCGTAACAATTTACTTCTTCACACCCAACATGGTTTTCGAGAAAATTATCATGTCAGACTCAACTTTTCGAACTCGTGACAGACTTGCACACAGCTCTTCATATGTCCATCTGCATCGACGCGATTTTCATAGACTTTTCTAAGGCTTTTGATCGTGTTCCCCATAACCGGCTAATGTTAAAAATACGTCACCTCAGCCTCGACCAGAAAACGACTACATGGATTCAAGAATTCCTAAACAACAGGTCTCAGTCAGTTAAACTTAACCACTACATATCTCATCCAACCCGTGTAACATCTGGTGTGCCACAAGGCAGTGTGCTGGGACCGCTTCTCTTTTTAGTATACATTAACGACATTGCATCTAACATAAGTTCGTCAATCCGTCTTTTTGCGGACGATTGTGTTGTATACAGGAAAATAACTTGCACAGATGACGTTGCAGAATTACAAGATGATCTAACAAGGTTAAGGGAATGGTGCAACAATTGGCAGATGGAAATTATTGTCGAAAAAACCAAGCACTTAATGTTTACTAATATCACTTCTGCATGCTCTAGCTCTTATAAAATAAACGATTCGATAATTGAAAAAGTCACGTCATTTAAGTATCTGGGCGTAATACTCACTTCAGATCTAAGCTGGACTGCACACATAGAGTGTACTACTAATAAGGCTCTCAAGAAACTCGGCCTCCTTAAACGTCGCTTGCATTCTACTAATAGGGACACAAGACTGCGCGCTTACAATTCATTAATTCGGCCATCCCTAGAATACGCTTCAATCATATGGCATCCTCACCTTATCGGTCTTACTAACATGCTCGAAATGGTACAGAATAAAGCTGCTCGGTTCATCTCATCGTCCTACTCACGTTACATAAGTGTTTCTTCACTAAAAGCAGACCTTAGCGTTACCACACTTGCCATGCGCAGGCGACAGAAGCGACTATCGTTCTTTCACTCACTTTATCACAGCAACTCGTCCTTCGCCCAGTCTCATATCTTTCCAGCCCCTCATACTTCAACCCGCCTCGACCATGCGCCAAAGGTGGCCCCCGTTTTTGCCAGGACCAAGAAGTTTCAAAATTCGTCATTATCATTATGCATAATCGAGTGGAATTTTCTTCCACCTAACATTGCCGAAATAACAGATCCTTCCATATTTAACTCGATGCTTCAGGGCTATTTGCATAGTGAATAGCATGGCTGACCTGTGTTTGATTGCCCTCGTTTCGTCTGCTGTTTTTGCTCCAGATACATATTCAGTGTTCTTCGATGTAATTTCCATAGGTCTTTTCATCATTATTAAAAATTGTACTAACGAATATGTATTCGAGTAATGTTGGTGAACTTATCTCACTTGATGCTCTGATTCGATTCGCTGTTTCCTTTTTATAGTTTTCTTTTTGGTATTTTGTTTTCTGTTTATGTTGTTTGAAATGTATGTATTCACTTAAATCCCCCCCCCCTATGTAATGCCCAATCGGGCCTTTAGGGTATTGAAATAAATAAATAAATAAATAAATAAATAAATAAATATGTGAAAATCGCACCTGTGCTGCTGGATATGTGGCTATCAGCAATATGTAGCGCACGAAAGTAAATGCTTATCGTGTTTTTACAAAACCAACGGCATAGTAGCTGTACTTCCTGAATGATTCCTGAATGCAATAAATAAAACTAGGCAACACTGGTTAATTCCAGAGCCCAGGAGTGGCAACATGCGTCGTGCGAGGTAGCATTATGCGGCCCCCTGCACGACGTCAGAACACCTCCCCCCTCCCTCCCCTTGTCACTTCCTGTCAGAGAGCCGACATGGCATTTTTGACCTCAAATGGTGTTAGACAGGAACAAAGAAAGAACGCCTCCATTTGGCATTGTGCCCCATCTTCACACTTAGCCAGAATTTAGCCGAAATTCAGTCAAAATTTTGGCGGTTTTCTACATATTGTCCGTGCGCCGAATTCTTTCTTTCTGTCTGGAAAAAAGACCCCCCCCCCCCAATCCCACCCTTTAATTTACGTCCGGCCCCCACTGCGTCGGCTTCATGCAAACTTGTCAACCCCGTCTCGAAAGGTTGCCGGCCCCTGCCGTAGCCTGTATACACTTGTAAGGGGTCTAAATTAAAATGTGCAAGAATTTAAGTATTTTGTGAAAGCAACTAA
The DNA here is from genome assembly GCF_013339695.2 of Rhipicephalus sanguineus. Lineage (NCBI taxonomy): Eukaryota > Metazoa > Arthropoda > Arachnida > Ixodida > Ixodidae > Rhipicephalus > Rhipicephalus sanguineus. The sequence continues at coordinate 26,460,825 of NC_051182.1, forward strand.
GAATCTTTTCCGCTGGCTTGTGGGAGAGGGGAAGTGCGCTTACACGCTCTAAGGTAGGCAGTTACCGCTTTGAAGAAGACAATAATATAATAATATTATCTGGGGTTTTACCTCCCAAAATCACGATATGATTATGAAGGACGCCGTAGTGGAGGGCTCCGGTAATTTCGACCACCTGTGGTTCTTTAACGTGCACCCAAATCTAAGTACGTGGGCCTCAAACATTTTCGCCTCCATCGAAAATGCAGCCGCCGTGGCCGGGATTCGATCCCGCGACCTTCGAGTCAGCAGTCGAGCGCCATAACCACTAGACCACCGTGGCGAAGCTTTTTGAAGAAGACAAAACCGCTTGTCGAAACGTTGGCTCTAGCGACACCACGTGTTCAAGTATTCTTCACCTCTTCAAGATTCCGTATCTCCCTGGACTTCTGCCTGATTTAGGTTTCCGCTCGCTTGTAGCATGCATCTGGGAAGGAAACCCCTCAGCAAGCTTCTCAAAAGGAAAACAGTGTCCGCCTCGGTGGTACAGTGGTTACGGCACTCGGCTGCTGACCCGAAGCTGGCGGGTTCGATCCCGGCCGCGGCGGTCGCATCTCGATGGAGGCGAAACGCTAGAGACCCGTGTACTTAAATTTACGTGCACGTTGAGGAACCCCTGTTGGTCGAAGTTCCCGGAGCCCTCCACTACGACGTCCCTCATAATCATTTCGTGATTTTGGGACGTAAATCCCCTGATATTGTTTTTATTAAGAAAATAGCGTGCCCAACAAACAATTTGTCCTTATCACGATATCTCAAAGATTATGACGTATCTAATATTTCCACGCAGATCCGAGGGAGTTTGCCCGTGCCATGAGGGTTGCCACTGACATGATGCTTGCGTGCAAGAACTACGTCATGTCGATCAATCTCAGTCCACTCGTGATCAAGGCACGCATGTATTTTCATAAGTTCTGTAACTCTGTGATGACTGAGGAAGAACTGTCGAGAGCACAAGGTCAAGAAATGTACTTTTATCAGAAAGTTAAGCAGATCTTCCGTTCGAAGAAAAAAAATGCCAGAGAATGAACGAATGTGACCTTTATTAAAAGCAAAGGACGACTCTTGGCCGCTGTTGGGGATGAGGTGGGAAAGGGGTGAGGGGATTAAAGGGTGGTGGCCAACTTCATCTCACGCCTTCACGCGAGTCATTCGAAGCAACTCGAAGCAGGCCACTTTGTCAGTCCCTTGCAGTGAGATTTAAGTACAGCAAGATGTTGGTGTGCCTTCAACGAATTTGGTAGATGACCAGAAAACATGGCCGATCGGTAGTCAAGCCTCCTGGGAATACGAGAGCTGGATTATATAGCACTGCGTGCGGCAGGCAACACCCATTTACGTTATAAGACAGCTAACAATAGCGCCCTCTTCTCTCTACAAGTTACGCAATGGACGGGCCCGACTACGTCAACGGAGAGAAGGACACGGTGACTGGCTGATTTTATAATCACGAGAGCGCAGAGAAACGGCGCCTAAAGCGTGTCACCATTCCTTATAAGTCCGCTCGTACTTGGAGGGTTTCAAAAGACTTACCGGTGGTCGATTCGTGAGGCACTAACCTTCAATTGTAAAGTCATTCGACGATCACTTGGTGTCACTGGAGTCCTTCAAGGCTTTTTGTTCTATGAGCCGGCGCATCAATTTTTCCATTTTGCATTTCTTGAATGATATCACTGTTTTCAGTTTAAGCATGTCACTGCTAATCGCTGAGTGGCGAGAGATTTGACAGCAAAGTACCGCTTTGAAATTGTCAATGTCTAACGTAGAGTAATCCTGCACGATCATGACGGAACACTTGTCTCGCTACTGTTCGAAGCGATCACTCAAAGGTAAATATAGGTAATCTAGAATCATATCTTTCTGGTTCATTACCACAACTTCTTTATACCATCTAGTTATGAATACTATATCACAGCAGTGTACTACAATTCATGTCTGTCTGCTGCGGTGGTACAATGGTTATGGTGCTCGGCTGCTGACACGAATGACGAGGGCATAATCCAGGCCTCGGCGGACGCCTTTCGATGGAGGCGAAATGTTCAAGGCCTCTGTTCAGCACGCCGTCTGTGGACGTTAAAGATCCCCAGGCGGTTAACGTTATAGCGAGTCCTCCACTACGACGTATCTTTGTGAGGGTGCTGTCACCCCCTGTAATGTCGCTTGCCTCTCGTGGATTAGTCGCGATTAGGTTCAACAGCCGTCGAGCGAGAGGTGGCGCTGCGCTGGCGCGGTGTAGGGTTAGCCTGGTGGCGCCGGCAGCGCTGCCTGGCGGCAGAGAGGTTAGACCGACGCACAGGGAACAGCGGTGAGTCTCTTTGGAGTTCGGAAGCGCGCGTAGACGGATGGCTCTCGGCGGGGTCCTTGGGTACGATTCCGCGGGTCGGGCCCGTGGACCCTCGTGGTGAGTTGGCGACTCCGCATGCGCACATTGCATGTGGTATGTTTTCTGTGTATTGTATTGACATTATGTAAGTGCGTTACTAGTTATGTATTAGATGTCTTTACAGGAGCATCGCCGCTTGTGCATCACCGTCCGGACGTGCTACGCTTACGCCAGCTATAACGACACAGTAAGTTGCAAGTGTACTGAGTAAATGTTGCCACGATTTGTGCTCATTTATCATAGTGTAATGAATTTCCGAACGTGACAATATTTCGAAGAACGTTCATCTATTGCATGGAAAAAATGCTGCAAATTGTGGAGGCCATGAGCCCGGTAAGTATATGAGCACCTCTTTTGTATTGTGTGCTTGCAATTAGCAGTGGTGCATGATATAGTATGACTAACTATATTATAATATATTTAGTGACAACGACCAGATCGAAAGTAAACTGTCTGCTTGTACCCGTAGTATCACTCAATTCAACGTTTGTGGCGTGAATGTAACAACAATAGATGGGCTCTTTACGTGATACGTCCATGTAATTGCTATCGCAATTATATGGACACTCGGCGAATTTTTGCCATCGCCGTCATGTGCCGTATATGTTTATGTATGTCTATATAGATAAAAGCCACAACTAAAAATTATTCAGAAGAAAAAATTTCCGAAGCGCGCGACCAGAGGTTTGAACCTGCGACCCCTCGCTCCGCAGCGCGCTGCCTTAAACATTTACGCCGTGCGTCATTCGGTCTCCAGGTGGCGAACTTAAAATTATGCGAGTCGCGGGCCATGCTGCATCGTCGCCCACGCTGCGTTTGCGTCGTATTGCTGGAGACCCACGCTAGTTTTCCATTTTGGGGATGTAGCGCCGCGCCACTCGTGGCCTGTCGGCCAGGGAAAAAGAAGGGCATCCCGTGGCTCGTAGCGGCGCTAAAGAGCTTGTGGCAACGCTTTGGCTCTTGTAGGGTTATGCCACAGGAGGGAACCAGAATCACAATATACATGGTCTGACCCAAAGGTTCCCGGAATCTTTTTGTTATAAATAATTTATTCAGTATCAGTTTACAATCTCTTCAGAACTTTTCGAAGCACTCTCCCACTGCTTTCATGCACCGTCGCCAAAGCTTCACCCAATCATTGAAGGCGCCTTAGAAGCCGTCTAAGGAAACCTCCTTCAGTGAGGTCGACGCATATGCTTTTACCTAGTCGATTTCGCTTTCTTGGCGCATTTGTGAGTTGGGTCAAAAATCTTTCCTGCATGGTATCAAGAAATTTTTGATACTAAAAACGAGCCATTGCTGGCCGGCCTTATAATCGCAGGAACATTCATACTTTTTCAAACATTTCGACACATAACCAGTCCCTGTGTTTCTGATGAAGCAGAATATGCACTGGCACGGCAGCCTCGAACTTCTTCATCCAGAAGTGTTTAGGTTCCTTTAGCGTCGCACTGAGCACAAAAGAATGTTAGTTAGTAATTTTAATATCTGGGGTTTAACGTCCCAAAACCAAAATATGATTATGAGGGACGCCGCAGAAGAGGGCTCCAGAAATTTCGATCACCTGGGGGGGGGGGGGGGGCAGTTCTTTAACAGGCACCTAAATCTATCCAAGCATATAAATACACGGGTCGCAAACATTTTCGCCTCTATCGCAAATGCAGCTGCCGCGGCCGGGATTGGATCCCGCGACCTTCGGGTCAGCAGTCGAGCGCCATATCCACTAGACCACCGAGGCGGGGCACGAGAGAACGTTGCAAAGCTTTAGCAAATTTACGAAATATTTGTAAATTTATTTCATTTTGATAGGCGTGTCCTCTATATCGACGTCCGTACGACGTGACACTATATTTGGGACATGCGTGTTTGCAACTTTTTCTCGTTTGGCCGCTGGACAACACCACTTGATGTGGTCATGATCTTGAATTTCTCTAAATCAATTTTGAGGGCGGGACACCCACATTTTAGGGGTGGGCTCAGTCAATTTGGGAACTGAACCAGTTCGTGGTTGAAGGTGGGTAAACTGAAATTTCTAATTCAGCAATGTATTTTGGTGTAGACCATGGCGGTTCTTATTTAAATTTAAAAGTGATGTCATCATTGCTGAAAGTGGATTTCGGCACCATCCGGTCTTGAGGTCGGACAATCGTCGCATTTTCCACTCCTGGGCAATACGATGCATTCGCATAAAGAAGGCGTCTTGGCATTGGAATAACAGCCACGCTCTAGACTTGTGTTATATAAAATTGATTGTATTTAGCTTGCGCGGCTTCAAGGATGGCATACTACGACAGACAGACTTTTCCTTGCAGTGACTATCGTTTGTGCCCGTATTCATTACACTAAATAGTGAATTTCTTCTTTCAATATTCTAATCAAGGACCTCTTGATGAAATAACGACTGAACGTGACCATCGTCTTCGAAGCCGCGAAAGTGAGTAATGATACTTTTGAGTTCGCATTGTAACGTGTAAAATTGCTTTCTTTTTGCGTTTGAAAAGAAAAAAAAACATTATATTTGTCTATCCGATGGACATACGCTTAAAAAGAAGCATTATCACAACGCATCCTCAATAGATTACACGTAGGCCCATTGTTACTAAGAAGGAAGAACCAACTTTACTAGATAGCGCGGTCTTCAGGGTGATCCCACGTGGACAGCGACCCTTTCGGCCCGGGCAGGAGCAGCTATCTGTTTATCCTTAACAGGAGTTTTGAAGAGTTCCTCCCACGCTCACCGAGAGCGAGCTGTAAGGAAGTTTTTCGGGGGAGGAAAGCCTTCACAGTCCCACAATATCTGATTTTGTGTGGCCAATTCTTGTGCGCTACAATTTTGAAACGTAGGGTTGACAGATCCGCATGTAATAACAGCCATCCAGTGAGGGCTACTAATAGATATTCTCTAAGCCTGAGCGAATTTGTAGGTATCCACAACCGGGGTATATGGTATGGTTGGGAGACACATGTGAGGCAAAGGCACAAAGGTTAACCGGGCATGCGACTTATGGTGTGCCGCCCAACAACGGGGGAAAGAAAAATAAGAAAATGCAGACAGATAGAAGAGCAGAGACAAAAAGGAGGCGTGCGAAAAAGATTACAAGACCTTCCGTTGTCGAAAAAATGGAGGCAAAGCAAAATTTTCCGTGGGTGCACCTGACGTACTACTCCTCCTCGTACTTGTGCATGTAGAGTGTGGGGAACCCTCGATAACCACCCTCTAACCACCCTCACTCTCGTCCACACCGGCGCTGATACGACCCAGCAGTGAGGGCGACTGCGCATGCCCCCGGGTGCGGAAATGCTTTATAACCGAGCACAGCGAGTGGCCTACGGGCAGTAGTCGGCGAACGTTCGCGGAATGTACTTGTGTGCGTGGCCACACAAGTACACTCCACGAACACTCGCCGACCGCTCCCCGCCAGGTCCGGCGGGAGCAGGTTTAGCGGGACCGGCGCGGAATTTGTGGTTGGAAGTTCTTCTGACGTGTTGCCCTTGTCACTGTAACATTTAAAAGTTTTCATTGTACTAAGAAATGGTTTTTAGTTGACCTGTACGACCGTCACTTCCTTTGGCGTAGACAGCGAACGCTACAAGAGAAACATTGAAGACAAAGGCATAACCGGGAACGCTTCGTGCTCCCTCAGCTATGGGCCTTCCGCTATTCTTTGACGTATGGTCTCGGTTTGAGGAGCCCTCACGAGCGGGTCTGAACGTCGACGACGAGCCCTTTCCCGGGCGAGTACGCGCTGCCGTTGATTAAACGGCGCCTTCACATCGGTGGAATGCACGGTGCGCACCCGTGCCCTTTCATAGTATCTGTGAAATGCTACCATGAAGTGCCACACTGGCACAACATGCACAATATGAATCGCCTGAAATGTGCACAACATGAATCGCGGCACATATGAAACGGAGCACTAAAAAAAGCAAAAAAAAAGTTATACGGGAAGCATCCTAAACTATTACTCCACATGTTTCTTGAATTTTACGGAATGTTTGTGAATTTATTTCTATTTTTTTCCTTGCAGAGCTGCGCTTTCAAGCACATACCTCGAGACGAAAAGTATGCTTTAGCAGTCTTGCGATATTTTGTAGATTTTATATCGGGATGAAAAAAAAAAGTGCCTGGCTACTCTGCACTAACAGGTGCGAGCTCTTCATTATTAACGGAAAAATCACATCGTGGTGTCTGCACATAAAACCCCAGAATTTGCTACTTTAATAAAATGAGCAACTTTCAACCAGAGCGACTTAGCGGTCCGGATGTCTAGGTGTCCTGTTCTTTTTTCCTTCGTGTTGTCGTTATCTGAGAGAAAGGACACATTGTACGACAGTGCTAAGGCATTTGTGCAATTAGAAATTTTAAAGTAACGGCACGTCCACGCATTTGAAGAAGTGATCTGCATTTCATGCGATGGACCTTATCAAAGAACAGTGTTCTTTCTTGCGAAAAGTGCTGCCTGCGGTTTGACACTTACATTTCTGTGGTTTGCACAACGTGGAAGATTAGTCGAGTTGGTACGGCTCGATCTCGGTTTAGGGGCGAAGCTCCTTAAGGCGGCACCCGTTCGTCCCTCGTAGTCGTCGTCGTCGTAGTAGTAGTAGTAGTCGTAGTCCGTAACAAGTCTTACGCTTTGCACCGGCACCGCCAAGGTGGTGCCGGTGGGAGATTTTTCCTGTGCGTTGTTAAACAATAAAAAATTCGCAGCGTGCGCGTTAACTAAAAGCCGAATTCTTCTGTCTTTCATTCCCCATTAGCAGCCATTGGCATGTTCCAGTAGGAAGCGTTAGTAGAAGTGTAAGTGTTAGCTAAAAGCCGACTTCTTCTGTCTCTCATTCCCATTAGCAGCCATTGTTTACCTCCAAGGTAGTGCCTGGTGAGATTTCTCCTGTGCGTGAATAAACAATAAAAATTTTGTTCAAAACGCCGTTGATTGATGAAATAAACCAACGAAAGAACGCCAGATGTTTCTAAAGCAAAACGCAAAGACGCCAGCTGCTTAACGAAAGACGCCAGATGTTTTCTAAAGCAATGGATTTCTAAACAATGAAAATTCACAGCGTACATGTAAAAGTAAGTGAGCTGCAAGTCGTCATAACTCATCGAACCTTTAGTATAAACGCGCCCGATCTCACGTCGGTGATGATGTACTGGGCAGAATTCACGGAAGATTCACGGTTTACCGATGAACCTCCGCAGCTTCGCCCACTCATCATCATTCACTCCGTGGATATGCTGTGATTTTTTTAGCGCTTATCAGATTTAGGAAATACGGCGCCGGCCAGAGAAGAACAATAAACAAGCAGGAAGAGACGACAGTATGAGAGCCCGTCTTCTGATCTCTTCTTGCTCGTCTCTCTCAATCTTTTTACAGCGAAAGCTGTTATGAGATCATTTCACCGGCCGTTTTTGGCGCCGTAGTTGTCCGCCGCCGCCGCCGCTGGTGTCCGTAACCAGTATCGCTCGAAATAAAAAAAAAAACGAAATAAGAAAAAAATTCCAAGATGGAACAAGGTTCAAACCTGGGCCCTCTGCGTGGGAGCCCAGTATTCAACCTCTGAGCCATGCCGGTTTTTTTTTTTATCATGGTATTTAATAGAATGCATATGAAAATGGTACACAGTATCACAACAGTCTATAACACAGAGTTACACTACTACAGTCACTTAGCGACAATGAAAGTACAAGCACTGCCACAAAAACTGGAAGACTAACTTATAGTCCTTCATTCCAGGGAGAGTTCTTGAAGCTGCTTTGCCAAAAGGTCCTATACAGGCTTCATGTCGGGAAGGAACCACATTAGCAAAAGCAATATAGCGTGGTAGAAGAGTAAAATAAGCACCAAGCGTCGCAAAACGCGAATTCTGTAACCAGGCGTCACACAATGCGAATTGCGCAACGAGTAGGTTGTTGAATGCTTCCAACCCATTACAAAGGGCTCTGCCATAATTCTTCATCGTCATCAGGCACAGCATCAATAAAGTGCGCATAATGCCTTACATGCGTTTAGCAGGTACCAACCAGTTCTGGGCAGTATCGAAGATACATGTACCTTAGATACTATCTCAGATACTCTTTGGATATCTTGTATCTGTATCGCGATACGTCTCGCAAGACGAGTATCTGTATCTGTATTTCCAATACATTCAATTATGTATCGTGTATCTTAGATGCAAGATACTCCTACAGGAACATCACCGTACGAAACAATAATCGCTGGCTCAACTCCGCTTCTAAAACTGGTACTGGTGCCACTAAGCCGCCTGAATAAAACTAAGGGCAGTGACATAATTTCATTTTTCATCCAGAGTCTACCAGTGAGAGCAGGCGATGGGGTGTGCGCGTTCGTTTTGGTGCAGCAGAGAAAAATGCATGACAGCGCTCGCGCAGTCTCGACACAACAACGTCTATGCTTAGCTCACGTGTCTTTCGTTTTCTCGATTTCTCTTTCTTTTTACTTGTGCCAGTGCCATGACACTTATTACCCTTAGCCACTGTCCAGCGCCGCGTAGCACAATGCGCGCGGCGGTTATCGCGCAAATCCTGATACCGCACTCCTGCGTGGTGCTTTGTTACGAAATATGAATCATAGGGCCGCTGTGCGTCTCGTGGCTTTCACACATAGGTGATTTGAAGGATCTTGTGGATGCAAGTTTGACTTACGTCAAACTTGCAAACATGACTAATGTGACTAATGACTAATGACTAATTGACTAATGTGCAAACATGATTCCAACTATAGCACCACTAGTACAGATTCAGTAGAGCAAGCGTTTACCTAGCAGAAGAAATCCTCGTGTACCGTATCTTTTTCTTCCTGCTGTCGATTGAATCCCGGCCGCGGCGGCCGCATTATCGATGGAGGCGAAAATACTTGAGGCCTGTGTACTTCGATTTGGGTGGACGTTAAAGAACTCCAGGTTGTCTAAATTTCTGGAGCCCTCCACTATGACGTCCCTCATAACCCTATCGTGGTTTTGAGATGTAAAACACTAACAATTATTATTAACTTCCTGCTACCTTCATTCAAAGAGTTTTCGAAATCATAATTTATTTGTTAGCACAAGTGCTTTCTTAGTCTTCCTTCTCTTGCATCCCGTGCATTACTAGGGCTCTGAACAGTTTTTTCCCGGTATGGTCACTGCAATATGTCTTTTGTAACGTGCTGCCAAAATAAGCTCTCTGCTTTATTCTTACTTTGAACTCTCTGCTTTATTTCTGGTACTGTTTAAACATTTATATTTCTATTGAGCTTACTCTTCTGCCAAGGCGATTTTGAAAACAAATATGTAATTACGTGGGCGTGCACCGAATATACATTACCAAACATTCTGCTTACAGCAGAGTAAAATAGCGAAATTCAGGTTCCATTATAATAATGGAAGTACTTATGGGGAAGCTGTTAGGAAGGGGATTCGCGAAACATCAAATGATCCGTTTTTCTCATAAGCGTCCCAACGAACCGTTTCAGGCATAGACACTAAACGTTTTTACTGTCTTGCCTTAACAGGTAAGTTGACGATACTTCATGCTTAATTGCCATAGCTACTAGGGGTGCCGCCTGTATCGTGTTTCTATGCTTATTCACACTATGAATGTTTGATACGGAACGGCTTTTCCATTTTATTTATATTTGCTTTCTTTTTTAGGCCTCCCTAAATTTTTTTACTATTACAAATCGCCAGGTAATGGGAGCCGTGGCAATAGCGTGAATACGGCGATGCCCTGCGACGATTTGTGCAACTATACTGCCACGCGCTCTTCTTTCTTTACTTTGGTGTGACCGCAAAAAATTGTTAGCACCGCTCGGCTCAAGCCACGCCGCGATGTCTCGACACCTTCACAATTGTTTCAGTTTGTTCTTTTAAGATCACGCGTGAATCCCGGCCGCGGTGGCCACATTTCGATGGAGGCAAAATAATAGAGGCCCGTGTACCTAGATTTAGATGTACGTTATAAAACCTCACGTGGTCAAAATTTCCGAAGCCCTCCACTACGGTGTTCCTCGCAACCATATCGTGGTTTTGTGATGTAAAGCCGCAACAATTATTATCAAAGTTATGCGCAGGACGCGGGTACTCTATTTGATTCGGGAGCTTACGCAAGTTCGATGGCTGATGTATGTATAAAAGACGACGCGTTCCGTCGATGATCAGATCATCGACGGCTGACGACTTTTATTGCCGTTATTAGTGTACAGCGCGTTTCGCTTGTACTTTAAGTTAACTTAGTTAACTGGGCACAAGTTCGCCCAATAAGGAGTTTCGTCTTTGCAGAGTGATTGCCACCACGTGCCAATAAATAGGTATGAGGCGTTTCTGGGGTACACAAGTTATCTCGTTGAAGAAAAATTGTTAAAAGACTACACGTTAGTGGGTATATGATAACGAATGCTTTACGCCAGCGCTTAAGTAGAATATGAAAAGTCATTGCAGTTTTATGAGCTCTACGTACACACAATGCGTCACGAAAAAATATCGCTAGCAGCGTTGTTGCTGCTGTACACTGCTGATTCGGTATTGCGTAAACGGTCTTTTACGGACAAGGTAAAACTCCACACCGGCATTTGTGCCATCGTGCGAAGGCTTCTTATTTAAATCATTGTGGTTAGATGGCAACCCGCTAACTGGTCGGCTAGCTGAGCAGTGACTCCCATCAATTACAAACATGACGAGCAAGAGCCGCTGTCAGAGAAGAGCTGTCCTGTTAAGCAGTCAAAACAAACCCCAATAAGTTCTTTCGGAAGTAAACTAATGTATCTTGAGCACGAAGGACAAAAATTTTGAGGTACCAACAGACATTTGATTAAAATAAAATAAAATTGGTGTCATTAAAGAAATTTTTAGGCAAACCTTTTTGTGCATAGGCGTTTGCTAATACATTATAGGGGTCTATAATAGCAAATTTGCGAATGTATCGAAGTATCTTAAGATACAATTGGCAAGTATCGTATCGGATACAATTGTTGCCGTAGTATCTTGTATCTGTATCTCCAATACTTCTTGCCTGAGTATCTTGTATCGCATCGCGATACAATTTCAAAGTATCTTTGCCCAGCCCTGGTACCAACTCTCTCCGTAGAATGACGAAAAATCGCACAGTGCCTGCTGCCCTACTTCTCAAAAATTACAATGATTTATAGCGTAGTGGGTTCCTCGCAGGTGCACTTGTATTGGTTGCCAAGGAAGCCCATAAGCGCATGATCCACTTCCTCGGGGTGTCAGTAAAATTACAATGATTTATAGCGTAGTGGGTTCCTCGCAAGTGCACTTGTATTGGTTGCCAAGGAAGCCCATAAGCACATGATCCATTTCCTCGGGGTCTCAGTAAAGTTCTTCGCCCCCCCCCCCTTCTCTCTCCCACGTCAACGTATGTTATACAGCACGACGGGAGAGGGAAATAGCGACTGGGCGTCACCCAATGCAAATTACAGAACTGATGGGCCGTTTAAAGCTTCCAACCCATTACAAAGAGCTGAGCCATAATTCTTCATCGTCATTAGTCGTCGCGTCAACAAAGTTCACATAATGCCTTACAGACGTGTAGCTGGTGCCTCGCTTCTCCGCAGAATGACAAATAATGGCTTAGAAGGTGCTTCCCAACTACACAAAAATTGTGATTTATGGCGTAGTGGGTACCTTTCTAGTGTACTTGTATTGTAGCCCCAAGAGAGCTTACAACGGGCTCTAGAAGCGCCGCTCTTCCAGCTTTCGCTGTGACTGTGCTGCGGTTTCAGCGCAGGCTTGGCGTCTTTTCAATTCATTGAACCTGGTTTGCATTAAACCAAACGCAAGATCTGTGAAATGGCTTGGATCTCACATTATAATACGCATCGAGTGAACGGGAAAGCAACTGTATGGCTACTACTATAAAATAGGGGCCGCCGACCCGGTCGCGTAGTTTGCGTTTCGAAGAATGCAGTATGGAGCTTGTTGTGCAGAACTAAAAGGCCTGATTACGCACGAAATTCGTTTCAGAACAATGATTAGAGCAACCCTAATGACTATATAGGTGCAGGAACATCACTGCGAGAAAATCTTAACGACCACTCTTTCCGGAATGACAGTAACACACGCATGCGCATGCAAGCCGTCCCTTCCAGCCGATGAAAAGTGACACCATGTCTAAGCTGTGCAACCCTACAGAAGGGGCGCGTCGCTTATAGCCTCTCTCTGAATGTCTCCGTGGAGAATCAAAAGAAAATCTAGAGGAAATTTTCACAACGCGCTGCCGGCAATGGTGAAGGCGTGGTTAGCCCATGGTTTGTCTCGGAAACCTGCTCCTTTTGGGGTGGCACTCGCTTAGATACATAGTAGTTTTGCTATGTCATTGTAAAAACGCTAGGCTAAGTATAAAATAAGAGATGGTTGTCCCGACGGAAACAACCTAGTGAGATATTGATGACTTGGTCTCAAATGAAATTTGCCTAGTTTTTCATGCTTCTTTTCATGCTTCATACACGTTTCCGAGTAATCATCAAACGGCTTCATTCAAGGACTTTATTTCCTCACGAATCGACTGGCGCAAAAACTTTTCTAATCCGTCAAGTGCGAGCGGAGTTACATAGATTTGTCACACGCTTTGATCTTTCTCTCTCCTTTCGTACCAGCGAGCGCGCTGAAAGCTACGCAGGAGGGGGATGACAAGAAGGCAAGAAGCTACATACGTTCGTCAGCGCGCGTAATGACCTTTAGCTCTTTCTTTTCTTTGTTTTTTAGAACGCGCGGCTTACTTTCAGCGTGATCACGAGCAAGCGTGCGGGCACGTGGCGCTATCCCGCGGCGGCCGCGGCAGCTCAACGATGCTCAAATCAGCCAATGGCTGTGGACATTGGGTTTATGGTGTCGTCATTTGGGTTTATGGCATCATTTGGCGAGAGAAGAGCGATAGACCTACGTCTAGCGGATTTGAGAATTTTACATTCCAGGCGTAATCTGATAACAGCATAAGCTGTTATCAGATTACAAGGGCCGTTTTTGGCGCCTTAGTTGTCCGCCGCCGGTGTCCGTAACCACTATAGCTCGAAATAAAAAAACGAAATAAGAAAAAATACAGGATGGAATGAGGTCCGAACCTGGGCCCTCTGCGTGTTCCACCACGGAACTTCGCAGCGGGCGTCTCCTTGGGCAATCCATCATGTCGACAGGCAGGCCCGTTGATCCAGCCGCCGCTACGCCAACTGAACACAGCCACGTCGTTGCGACTCATCTCCGAGACCCTGGTACCTTCTGCGGAACTGAGAACCTGCACGTCGAAAAGTGGCTGGCCGACTACGAGCGCGCCAGCAAGACCAACCGGTGGGATCCCTCTTTGATGCTCGCAAACGTCAGTTACTACCTCAGGGGAACGGCCAGTGTGTGGTTCGACACGCCCGAGGAGGAGCTGATCGGTTGGGATGTATGCAAACAAAAAATGAAAGACCTTTTCGGAAAGCCTATTGCACGACAGCGAGCCGCCCAGAGCCGTACATGGTGTACATCCAGGATGTCTTAGCCTTGTGCCGGCAAGTTGACGACCAAATGCCCGAAACTGACAAAGTCAGCCTCGTTCTTAAGGGCATCGCTGATGACGCATTTCACTTACTATTCTACAAGGACTGCTCCACCATCGACGACATCATCAGAGAGTGCCGACGCTTTGAAGAAGCGAAGAGTCGTCGAGTCACGCAGCAACTTGTTCGGCTCCCTAACACCGCCGTTACGTCGTCCTGCGAAGACGTCCAGCTCCAGCCGCCGCCCAGTACCGAAAACTTCCTGCGCCTTGTGCGGCGAGAGATCGAGGCAGCATCCCCATCCGCACCGCAGGCCCTTTCTTACGAAGAGACCCGCCCGACAGTGTCGTTAATCCATGCCGTCGTGCGCGAAGAACTGGCGAACGCAGGTATCCAGCCCATCTGTGCCCTAAGTCGTCCCGCGGTCAGTACTGTTCCTTCCTACCGCCCACAACCGACCTATTCCAGGTTCCGTGATCCGAACCAGTGGCGCACACGAGATGACAGGCCGATATGTTTTAACTGCAACGGTGTAGGCCACATTTCTCGCTATTGTCGCTATCGTCGGCCATCGTCTCCTCGTGCAACGTACCGTGCAGAGGACACTCGAACCTCACCTTTCTACGCCCAGGAAGACCCTCCGAACCTTAACGCCCAAACCTCGGCCCCACGTTACGACCGCTCGCCGTTCCCGCACAACCAGCGACGTTCTCGGTCACCTTTGCCCCGTCGCTCACCTTCGCCGTATGCTCGCCGTCCCTCCTCGGCAAACTGACCAGTGCAGCTCCCGGAGGTTATGCTGCATTGGCCTACCCACCCGGAAATCCTCTATTGACCCTGGCTACCCGACAAAACCTTTTGGACGTAGAAGTAGATGGCGTGCCTGTTTCGGCGCTCATCGACACTGGCGCCCAACCTGGGGCCAGTGTCGACACTGGCGCCCAATTATCAGTAATGAGCGCTCACCTTTCTCGCCGTCTCCGCAAGGTCCTTACGCCCGCTTCATCACCTGTTGTTCGTGTAGCTGATGGCAGTACACCTTGCGTTCTTGGAATGTGTACTGCGCGTGTGAGTTTCGATGACCACAAGACCTCAGTTCTCTTTGCTGTTCTCGACGAATGCCCCCATGACCTAATTCTCGGCCACGACTATCTGAGCACGCATTCTGCCCTTATTAACTGTTCTTCTGGCCTTTTACAGTTAGAGCTTCCTGCTATGCCTGACCACACCATCGCGTCGCCACCACGTTTATGTGCTGTCCAGCTGGTTCGCTTGCGCCCAGGTACAGCTACTTACGTCTCATTTGGCCCAGACCCTCCTGTACGTGATGGCGACTACCTCATTACCCCTTCCTTGGACGTTCTTTTGACGCGACGTGTAGCTCTGCCTCACTCCCTTGTGACTGTTTCTGCGAACCAAGCATGCATACCTGTAATCAACTTTGGACGTTGCGCACAGTTGCTTCCCCAGGGTATCACGCTGGGCACCATGTCACCTTTAGACGCACTAGACCCTGTGGTCCTGGCCATTAATACTACACAAGCGGCTTCAGGAAGCCCTGCTGCTGGCACAACACTCGATGACCCGCTCGACGACATGATTGCCCCGGACCTTTCCCCTTCTCAAAGCAAGGAACTACGCCTTTTGTTGGCGTCATATCGCGACGTCTTCGATTTCGCTTCGCCGCAGCTTGGGCAAACATCTCTGGTCACTCACTGTATTGATATCGGGGACGCAAGACCCATTCATCGACGTCCTTACCGTGTCTCTGCTACCGAGCGCGGCGTCATTCAAACGGAAGTCGACAAGATGCTCGCTAAGGACATCATCGAGCCGTCTTCGAGTCCTTGGGCGTCCCCTGTGGTTCTTGTAAAGAAGAAGGACAACACCTGGCGGTTCTGCGTCGACTATCGGCACCTTAACAAGATCACCAAGAAAGACGTCTACCCTTTGCCGCGAACAGACGACGCCCTTGATTCTCTTCATGGCGCACGATATTTTTCTTCCATAGACCTTCGCTCAGGCTATTGGCAAATTGCTGTCGATGAAAATGATCGGGAGAAGACGGCCTTTATTACACCGGATGGGCTCTACCAGTTTAAGGTCATACCCTTTGGGTTGTGTAACGCGCCCGCAACATTTGAACTCATGATGGACTCCCTACTTCGGGGTTTCAAATGGTCCACATGCCTCTGTTACCTCGACGATGTCGTCGTTTTCTCACCTACGTTCTCAAGCCACCTACAACAATTATCTGCTATATTACAAGTCTTTCGCACCGCAGGTCTTCAGCTCAACTCTTCAAAATGCCGCTTTGGCCGCCGCGAAATCACCGCGCTTGGCCATCTTGTTGACGCTGCGGGTATACGGCCTGACCCTGCAAAAATACGCGCCGTTACGAACTTCCACACTCCACGTTCTTCCAAGGACGTTTTTTTGGCCTATGTTCGTATTTTCGCCGCTTTGTTAATGATTTTGCAGCGATTGCGCAGCCCCTCACATTCCTTCTCATAACGGACGTCCCGTTTTTTTGTGGTCCTGCCCAAGCATCAGCTTTTTCTCAACTCGTCGACCTACTCACATGGCCCCCTGTGTTGGCTCATTTCGATGACTCTGCACCCACCGAAGTACGTACCGATGCCAGTGGTCATGCCATCGGCGCTGTTCTTGGATTGCGTTATTGCATACGCCAGCCGCCTCCTTTCTGCAGCTGAACGGAATTATTCAATAACAGAAAGAGAGTGCCTCGCTCTTGTTTGGGCCATCGACAAATTTCGTCCTTACCTGTAAGGCAGACCCTTCACCGTTGTTAGCGATCACCACGCCCTCTGCTGGCTGTCTTCTCTCAAGGATCCCACTGGTCGCCTTGGTTGTTGGGCATTACGACTTCAAGAGTACACGTACACTGCCGTCTACAAGTCTGGCCGCTTGCACCAGGACGCCGACTGCTTGTCCCGATATCCCGTAGACCCACCGGAACCTTCGGTGAATGATAGCATTATATCTGTGCTCGCAATTCGCGATGCGCAGCGCCTATAGGGGCGCCACTGAAAGCCGCATAGCAGCGGCCGTTGGAACCGCTTACGGGTCGCGTAGCTGACGCCTCCTTTCACTGCAAGCATGACGGAAGTGCGCGCGTGCGATTTGCCGCTTGTGCGCGTCCCTGATAATGACTTTTGCGGCGATAGTGTGCGCAAAGGAGCCGCGCTTTATAATAGTGGACATGTGTCCGATATCACAGCTGTGTGGGATGACATTGTCGCCATACGCGCCAAGTGTTTGCCACAGACAAGCGTCAACAAGCTTCCCTACGAAGTGGAGCTCATCGTAAGTACACCGCTTTCTTTATAATGTCCCGATCACTAATGCCTGCATGCGTTGACGCATGAACCAACGTTTTTTCTCGACACAGTAGCTTCGTTTACGTGCCATGTGTTTATATAGTAGATTTTGAGGGAGCGCTGTCGTACCGGTGCATGGATTTCACGGGTGCGGCAACGCGACGTGTCAGCGTTGGTAAAACTGAAACCAGCACGATAAACTTGTGAAAAAAATATCTCGGCAGCTTGCGCTAGTGGCGCGGGACTGAGTCACTGCGGAGCTTGTCTCGTAGCTTGTCATAGCAGCTTGGCTACGTATTTGCTGGGTGTGTTCAGAGAAGAACGTCGGTGCATGTCCATCGACCCCCTGTAATTTCGCTGAAAAAATATATTTTGTTGTCTGTACGAATGCGTTTAGCTCTTCGACAGCAAATTGTTCGGGAACTGAATTTTCGTCAGAATGAGATGCATCCAGAGACTCTACGGCGATCTGTTTGAAGCTGTTGAAACCGTTCTGGCACAAAATGTCAGTTTCTCTGATGGATGAGGCTTCTTCTGGCGTGCGCGTTCAGGAAGAGTGGCGTCTTAGCCGCGCCAGACACACTGGCGCCGGCGCGCGCGCGGACTCCGCCACCGCTGCGCGCGGCTCGCCGTTGCTTGTCTGCGCGTTCGGGAGTGGCGTCGTAGCCGCGCGAGACACATCCTCTCTGAAATGTTCATAAGGTTACAGAAAAGTGGAAGAAGCAAGGAATTAATTAAAACAATACATATTTGCAATATTCACAGTTTGAAAGGAAATGCTAAAAGTGGTCATATATATTGCTTGAAAACCAAGTGCTTTACTGAAGTCCATGCAATTTCACACACACAAAAAAAGCAACCAGTAGCTAGCACCACTAGCAAGAATAAAACAAAAACACACGAAACTTTGAGGATCGACCCCACGCATTGGGCATGCAAAATTTTTTTCAGGTGTGATAAAACTACAATGAAGCAGCACCAACATATACTCACCAATTACATGGGAAAGAAAATAGCTAGTTAGCACCACCAGTAAGAATAAAGAAAAGAAAACACGTAAGTTCCATAATCGGCTCCACTCAGGCGTGCGCAGGGTTCCCCATCAAAGGGGGCGGGGGGCAAAGGATCATCTCAGCGCCCCCAGGCCCCACTAAGTTAATGCAAGGGGCAGATTTTGCCCCCCCCCCCTCTAGGCAAATAGGAAAGCCCCCACCCCCCGTGCGCACGCCTAAGGCCCCACTCATAACACAGCTTGTGTACAGCGAATGAGCATTAGTGGGATACATCAAGGGTGTTTTTTATTAGCATGAAGTCATGTTACGAGGTATTCAAAGGGAGGTTGAATCGGTTGAATGTCCTGTGAAAAGCCTTCAGTGCGCACAGGTGCCATGTTTTACAGCCAATATGCATAGAGTTGAGGCGAGCGCACAGCGAACATTCTGTACCGGTGATCGCATTCCAGTGCCATCATTTGGTAGAATGCAGCCCATTTCGTGCAGCACACGTGTGATTCCACGGCGCTATTGTAAAGGAGCCGTCACCTGCCCCACATTCTCTGGCATAGCGCTTCGCGCCATTCGTTTGGGAACGCACATGCATATATATAAAACTGTAATCGCAGCAAGCTCACGCCGCGCTCTCTTACAAATATAGGCCTACAAGAACATGATGTTTTATCAAAACAACGCCTCAGTCAAACTAACAGGGAATCTCGCACGTGTCCATCCACAGGCCAAAACATACAAAAACCCAGTAAATCAAATATACAATCGAAATTACAACAACACATCACGCACGCCCATCTGACGAATATACGGAACGCACGCGAAATGACGCAACCATGCCGCTGCGCAAAAATAATAACCTATTCTGTCGAGTGCGGCCCTACGAAGGCATGCTAAGAACGAAAATTCTTTTTGATGAAGGAGCAGTGATGGTTGGCTCACGCACTTCGAGCCTTGTTTTTCGATAACGTAAGCCTCACGTTATTGGCGTTTGCAACTTCATTACTCCAATAAACCTCATCACATTGGTGGAGGTTGCTGAGATCCCAAACAGACCTGGAGCTCCGCTCTCGCAAGTTGGCCGAAAGACCACCGGACAACATGACTGACGCAGTCACTACCCAGCACCTCCACCAAATGTGATGAGGTTTATTGGAGTAATGAAGTTGCAACGAGGGTCGCAACGAAAAAGGACCGTACGGCAACGCAGTGCAAGGCTGACGGAGGCGGTACAGGCTCTCGTGCAATCAGAGCGCGGGTCGTCTTTTCGTCCTCTTTCACAGGCGCATCCTCGTTCGTGCATCTGCTCCACTACAATATAATATATATATATTATATAATATATATAATATATATAATATATTATATATAATATATATATATATATATATATATTCCTAGCATCTCCCTGGTATACTTTTTAATATTGCGCGGACGGCTGCAGTTAGCATAAAAAACACTAAGACTTAATAGTTTAAAGGCTGAAAACTGTCTAATCGAACGTTTTAGAAACCTATCTTCAGCTTTCTGATCGGAATGTTTGGCCAACATCATTGCTTCAAAAGTTGCCTAATTAATACTGTCCACTTAAGCAATTAAACATCATACGAAGAATAGTGTGGCTCCATGCAATAGCCAGCAAGAGGGATTTGGTCGCGTGATCGTCAAGTGCCCTGGCATACTTTTTTAAATTCTGGCTAAATTTCGCTCTCGCACCCTGTAGATACGCTTTAACGCGCAGGCTAAAGAAGGAGGCCACTGATGTCGGTGTAATGGTAGTGAGCTCGGCACGGAGAAGCTGAACCATTTTTTTTTTCTAATGACTGACCGTGAAGAAGACAACCCGGATGAATTTAAAAAGAATGCGAGGGCCCTTAGGCTTCGCGTTGTTGAACGCGACAGCTATATCCGCACCAGTGCTGGGCAGTATCGAAGATGCATGTATCTTAGATACCATCTTAGATACGCTTTGGGTATCCTGTATCTGTATCGCGATACGTCTTGCAAAATGAGTAGCTGTATCTGTATTTCCGATACATTCG
>NC_051182.1:26481225-26521620 GCF_013339695.2 Rhipicephalus sanguineus
TTTCCTTCAGCCGGTGAGAGCGTGCGCGTGATGCAAAGGCCACTGTGTGAAGATGTGATCCCTCCTTTTGCTGTAAGACCGCTCCTAACCCGACGTCCGACGCGTCCGTAGTGACTATGACAGGTAGCTCAGGGTTGAACATCTGCACAACAGGTTTGCATGCCAACCTCTCTTTCAACTGGTCAAAGCCCTTCTGAGCTTCAGCCGTCCATTCGAATGACTGACCTTGTCGGAGCATTTTGCGCAACGGTTCCACCAAATCTGCATAATGATGTAGGAACTTGGCATAGTAGCCGGTCAATCCTAGGAATGACTGAAGGGACTTGATGTCATGTGGTGCAGGTGCACTAACTATCGCTTTAATTTTTGATTCCATGGGAGAGAGACCTTCAGCCGAAATGTTGTGACCCAAAAATGTTAGTTCTCGCACTGCGAAAACGCATTTATGATTCAATTTCATCCCTGTGTTGTAAATGCGTGATAGCACTTCCTTCAAGTTGCGGTCGTGCTCCGACTTGGTCCTTCCCCAAACCAAAATGTCATCTAAATAACAGACTACGTTAGCACAACCCTTCAAAACATTTGACATAAGCTTTTGAAACGTAGCTGGGGCGGAAGCTAGTCCAAAACACACTCTTTTAAATCTAAATAGTCCCTCATGAGAAATGAATGTTGTCAACTCACGACTGTTTTCTGTAAGTCCTACTTGATGGTATGCCGAGGCTAAGTCCAGCTTTGAGAACCATGTGGCTCCGGCGAGCAGTTGCAGAAGCTCCTCGGTATGCGGAAGAGGGTAACCGTCGACTACGATGGCCTTGTTGGGTTCCCGCAAGTCCACACACAGGCGCAGCGATCCATCCTTCTTTTTCACTACCACTAGTGGAGACACCCACTCCGATGCGTCGACGCGTTCGATTATGTCTTCGTGTTCCAAGCGTGCTAGTTCGTCAGAGACCTGCTGTCTGAGTGCCAGAGGAAGGCGTCTCAGTTTGGCACTCACGGGAGTTACATCCGGTCGGCGTTTGATCTGATGCACGTAGTCTTTGACAAATCCAAGGCCTTCTGAAAACAGTGCTTCAAATCCTGGAGGCGTGTTTTCCGGAAGCTCCAAATGATTTGTAGTAGTGTGAAGGCAAGTCAGGGTTGAGCCTACAATATTAATTTGTAGCTTCTGGATGGCGTCAAGGCCGAGCAGCGAAGTACCTTTCTGTGTGACGTAAAATGTCACAGTTGCTTGAGTACCGCTGTATTCGATCTCCGCTTCGAAAGTGCCGAGACTAGGAATCAACTTGCCAGAATAGTCCCGAAGACCCAGCGCTGAAGGAGAAAAGGTGCAAAATCTTGCAAAATATTTCTGAAAATCGGCGTTATTTACGAGGGATACGGCAGCGCCAGTATCCACAAGAAGAGGAAGCGTATTTCCTTTAAATGTTATGCGGACGACGATTTCCTTCTTGTAACGTGGCAGTTCTACGCCAAGAACATGTGGAGAATTCAGGACAACATGTTCTTCTACAGCGGAGACAGCGGCTTGCGACGCTCCCACTTCTGCGGACTGTTGTTGACGGCAAACAACTGCAAAATGTCCAATCTTCCCACATTTGTGGCACTGTTGACTGCGGGCTGGGCAGTTTCTTGCATTTGCTTTGTGCTTCATGGAACCGCAACGGTAGCAAAAGGATCGACGACCGTTATCTTGGTTGCTTCTGGCACCTTCTTCTGCTGCACGGACGCCATGGCGTAAGCCCGCTGCTGCGTAGTTGCGTCGAACGCTATCTGGCTCATGAACGGGCGCGCGAAATCCAGAAGATGCTTGAAGGACACACTGCTCATCTAGCGTCCGATTTTGCACTGCAGATTCGTCGATGCGTTGGACTGGTGCTCCATCATAAACAGCGTTAGCTTGCTGTATTGCTTCCAAAGCTTTGCCGATTTCTTCAGCCTTGGCCAACGTAAGTGTTCGGCCAGCGTTCAAGAAACGCTCGCGCAACGCTGGGCTGGAGACTCCTTCAACGACTTGATCACGTATGCGTTCGTCGAATGTCGAACCAAATTCACAAGTCAACGCCAGTTGTTTGAGTTCAGCGACATACTGGGTGAAAGGCTCGCCCGGCAGTTGCAGCCTCCTGCAGAACTGATGCCGCTCAACGATGAAATTTGTTGCATC
This sequence comes from Rhipicephalus sanguineus, assembly GCF_013339695.2. Lineage (NCBI taxonomy): Eukaryota > Metazoa > Arthropoda > Arachnida > Ixodida > Ixodidae > Rhipicephalus > Rhipicephalus sanguineus. The sequence continues at coordinate 26,483,393 of NC_051182.1, forward strand.
CTCGAAGAGCAGGTTTAAGTTATTCAGTAACTCCGTGTAGTCGTCCGATTCTCCCGTGCGACGCTCAGATGTCGAAACCGGTGCAGTTGAAACTTGAGGTTGCGGGGCTGTGGGCGTTGCGTCTGTAGGAACGCTGGCTGCTGCTGCTTGCTTCACTTCTTCATTGTTAAAGTACTGACGCTGTCCCTCCGCTCCGAGTGATGTCAGGAGAAGAGCCGCTTTTCGCTCTGCTGACCAGTCGCTGCCTCCGACCGACACAAGGTACGCCTTGAAAAGCTTTAGCCATCGCTTCCACGGCACTGGAGGGTTACCAGGTGCAGATAAGAACGGTGCTGGAGCTACGAATGACATCATTCCAGAAGAGGCACGAGTGACGCACACAGGAAACTGAAGTCAAGCGTAAATAATTGTAAACTGAAGCGTTGCACTCACAAGTTTTTTCTCGTCGCCATTTTGTTGTATCGCGATCATGTAGCTATGATCGCGCCCCGCCGTCCAACCGAGGCCCACGCACGGCGTTCGACGAGAGCCCTCGAACAAACGACCACATCAGTCCGACGCCGATGAACAAAGAGCGCGAGGCCCTCTGTTCTTTTATTCTTGTTCTTTTTCTAATGTACAATGTTGTTGGCCGAATGGCCTGTTTCACAACTGTTACAGTCAGTTAACGGACAATCGGTGGATTACCACCAGATGACCTCACCAGACATCATCACATGCACCTCCCTGTTTATATCCACTACCTCGAAACCCTTCTCTCGACTAATTCGCCATACCTCTTTCTTTGCGTCGACAACCGCTCTTTGCAAGTTGATATTGCGCACTGGTACTTCCGGTATTGTGCATACTACATTTCGCACCTGGGGGGACACGGTGCGCATGTTATCAACCCCTTTCACCAAGGTCGTCGCTAGTCCTGACGATTCTTCATTCAACACGTCATTTAGCCCTGCCGCAGTTACCACGAGGTTACGTCTGTGAGCTTTAGCTGCGAGTTTTTCACTCGCGTGCCTCATGACTGTCCCCAGCGTATGTCCTGGGAATGTCCCTATCGAGACTCTCTTATCTCCTTTCACCCTTTCTTTGATTGCCTCTGCGCATCGGGCTAAATTTGAGTCACCGGCAATAATGACCCGCTCAGACATTTTTTCTGTATGCTGCATCTGGCTGCTGTCTGGGTGACTAGCGTGAGTCACGGCTGCGGCTTTGTTCCCTCCCTCCCTCAAAACTACTTCTCGGAAGGTGGGCCCTGTGACCACTGCACCTGCATTTGCCATGCCTACTGTTCCCTTCGCCTCTCCCGCACGGGGGGTCGTCGCCCTAATCCTTCCACCGTCACCTGCGTCTTCTTTGTTCCCTTTGACGACCTTTGATAGGCCCTCCTCGGCTGACCGGAGCCTTTCTCCCATGGCCTTCGTCTTTTCTCGTTCTGTCGCCAACGCATTCTCCAGCTCCGAGATTCTCGTCATGAGCCCACTCTGGACAGCCATCATGTTCTGCATTTTCTCCTCGAATTCGCATTGTCTGCACTTGGCGTCAGCTTCTTCTGCCTTCTCGTCCGCACAAACTTCCACCTTCCAACCTACCCCGCACCCTGAACATTTTACCGTCTTTTTGACCATCGCTAGATCTGTTCACTGATACCCACGTATTAGAAAACTGTCACAAATAATCACGGCGTACTAAATACACTACCCTAAGTCAAAAGGAAACACAAAGTCAATGAACACGCTACACTTCAAGGCTCTTGTGCGTGCACGTGCTCAGTCTACGCGCGGACCTCAGCCACGTGGTGGCAGAAAAAAAACCACAGTAGAAAGTAACACACAAAAAATACACAAAGTAATAAAAAAGAATACATACAAACTAATAAACCCAATCAGGCTTTACGCTAACGCCTTATAGAAAGCTACAGACAACCTTGTTCCTTGCATTGTCAGGGCTCCCTTGTTGCCTCAACAGCGCAAGAAGCATTGGGAAGTCATCGCAGAACTGCGACTGGTATCGTTTTCGCGCCCAACAAAACATGGCGGATCGAGCTTACTGGATTGTGGATAGATGGCGCTGTACATTTGAGCTACTCTTAGAGAAGACTATATTACGATATATGCATTTTAGAACTTCAGCTCTCATTTCTCCGTTCAATTTAGTTGCTCGCCTGCAACATAAGCTACACTTACAGAAGACTATATTACGATATATGCATTTTAGAACAGACCGCCGATGGATGGATGGATGGATGGATGCTATGAGCGTCCCCTTTAAAACGGGGCGGTGACATGTCTGCCACCAGGCCCTCGAAGAAAAAAAAACTTCCTTGTTCCTTGTTGGCCGAATACCTTATCTACATTGATTAAATCTATGTTATTATACCAAAAAAATATAAATTCACGGTCCATCTCTCTGCCTCTTAAGGCAGAATGACCTTATTTTTCCCCCATTATTTATTTTTGTTCTTTATCTCTACTTTTCTGCCCCCAATACTCTAACCGTCTCTTACTTATTTCTATCGCGGACGTGTGCAGCTTTCCATTGTTGTCCCTAAAATCCAAGGCTTCATGTAGACTCGTGCCCGCACGTATACCTGGGTGAATATCGCCACATTTAATCAGTACATGTTCCATCGTTTCCTTAGTTCCCCCGCAGCATGTACATTGTTCTTCTTCGTTACTGAATATCGCTTTATAACTACGCGTTCTAAGGCAGCCCGACCTTGCTTCAAACAGTAAAGCGCTTCCCCTTGAATTATCATAAAACCTTTCCCTCCTTATTTCGTTTTTTCCCTTTCGATAGTTAATCAGAGCCGGCTTCTTTTCCATCGCTGCCATCTAATAAGTCCTCTCCGCCTCTCTGACCTTCCGCTTAATGCTCCTTGTTGCCATATCGCCCGCACTGCTAGCCGTATATTTACTGGTGAGCCTCCTAGTTCTTTTTCTCCACTGCGTGTCAACGCTTTTTCTATACAAATACCTGAAAACCTTTTCTGCCCATCTACTGTTCTTCATTTTCCTCAGCCTCTCTTCGAATCTCATTTTGCTCTGAGCTTCCCTCACTTCAAAGCCTTCCATCCCATATCACCCTTTACAGCCTCATTTGTCGTCTTCCCTTGAGCGCCCAACGCGAGGCGGCCCACCGTCCTTTGATTTACCTCCATTCCTGATTGTACCTCTGACTTCATGCACACTACTGAGTTCCCAAAAGTAAGCCCCGGGACCATCACACCCTTCCACAGCCATCGAAGCACCTCGTACCTATTGTATCCCCCCATAAAGCTCTGTGCTTCATAATTGCAGCATTCCTCTTTCCCTTTGCTACCGATGCTTTCTCTTGTACCTCCATATATCTATCCCCCTCATTTACCCATACTCCGAGGCACTTGTACTCGCTTACCCTCGCAATTTTTTGGCACTGTATAAAGACCGCATGGTCTTCGTGATCATTGAATACCATCAATCCACATTTTGTTGCACTAAATCCTAGTCCTAGAGCCTCACATCTCTTCCGCATATATCTGCTAGTCGCTGTATATCATCTTGACTGTCCGCAAATAAGACAATATCATCAGCATAAAATAGACCTGGAAGCTTCTGCTCAACCATCGTGCCGACCTGCTTGTGTGACAAATTAAATCCAATGTTGCTACCTTCTAGCGCTTTTTCCATCCTCACCATGTACAGCATGAATAACAGCGGGGACAAAGGACATCCCTGTCTCAGCCCCTTGCTAATTTCAATGCTGTCCTTGCTACTTATTCCTTCCCATTCTATACAAACTATATTTTCTCGGTATATTTCCCTCAAAAGCTGTATACAGTCGTCACCTATGCCCACTTCTTTCAGTATATCACACAAAATTTCCTGATTAACGTTGTCATACGCCCCGGTAATATCTAGATAAGCTACGTATAAGGGCCTGTTTTCTATTTTCGATATTTCTATACACTGGGTAAGAACAAACAGATTATCGTCTAACCGCCTGTCAATTCGAAATCCATTCTGAAGTTCTCCCAAAGTATCATTTTGTTCTACCCACGCTTCTATTTTTAATTTTACTGCCTGCATCGCCAACCTGTATAGCACCGATGTAATGGTTAGCGGTCTATACGAGCGAATGTTATCCTTTTCTCCCTTGCCTTTATAGATTAAGTTCATTCTAGTTTTTCGCCAACTGTCTGGTATTTCCCTCTTCTGTAAGCACTTTTCTACGGCTTTCAGCAGTGCTTCTTTAGTTTTATGTCCGAGTTCGTTAATGAGGCTGACGGGAACCCCATCTAAGCCCGGAGTAGTGCGCTTAGGAATTTTTCCTTCGGCCTTCTTCCAATTGAAATTCTCTAGTACTACATCTTCGTCGGTTGCACTCCTTTGCGTACTTTTACTCACTGGGTGAATCCCCTGGGCTACCTTTTTAAACGAATCAGCTGTTATCTTTCGGATGTAACCTAGCGCTTCATACCCTTCCAATTGATTTCCTCCTTCATCTACCATATGATGTTGCATTGTGACAGACTTCCTACCCAGCGCTTTTAGGTGGCTCCAAAATATCCTAGGCGCGGCCGACTTCTTTTCGCGAATCTCTGTCATCCAGCGTTCACTTTCACCTTTAATTTTTGCCTCGACTAATTTCTGCACAATGGATTTTTGCTCTAAATATATTTCCCATATTTGGTTGACTTCGTCCTGTGGCCGCTTCTCCTTTTTGCTTGTCTGTGCTCCCGTGATGCCTCACGTCGCTTCTCGATCGCCTCCCGGATTTCTTTGTTCCACCAACTTTTTGGCTTTCTCTTTCCTTTCCAACAAGTAGTTTTCTTCACTTTTTCCATTTCTTTCGTGATTACATGTAGCAGCTCACTATACTTCGAGTCTTTACCTGGTAGTTCGTCTACTTTTTCCTCGACTCTGCGGCTATATTTGTTATTTGTTTGTCATTTAGATACAAGCTGCCAAACTTTGATTCTATGTCCTTATTTTCAGTTTTATATCCCATTTGTAATATTAAGCGTTTATGATCACTACCCAAGCTGTTAATGCCTTCCTCGTCTATTCTCATCTCTCTAAGTTTGTCATATATTCCTTCTGTCATGAGACAATAATCAATGCTCGATTGCCGGTTTCCGACTTCCCACGTGATCTGCCCCTCACACTTAGGCCCCACGTTAACTATCTCAAGACTACGTTGCTCGCAGAGATCTAGCAATAACTTGCCATTGGTGTCTGAATATCCGTCAAGGTCATGAATGTGAGCGTTCATGTCCCCTAGAAGGATTATTTCGGCATCATGACCAAATTCTCCAGATTCTTTTCTCTGCAGTTATTGCCTGTCCACAAGTAAGCTACACCTAGCCACGTTTTCTTTCCACCTACTGTGCCCGAAACCCACATGTGCTCTGAACACGTTTGTTTCACTCTATCCCATTTTGTTCTGCTATGAATTAGCATTCCAACACCCCCACCTCTCCTTTCTGAGGTGATCCTATTACAACCTTCCCAAATATAATTGTCAATATGTGGTGGCTCTTCCAAGTCTCTAAGGTGTGTTTCTGTAACCGCATAAACACCTATCTGTTCCTTGCTTAACTGCTCCTCAATCTCTAACCATTTTGCCTTTTTTCTGCCACCCTGCATGTTTATGTAACTAATTGCAACACGCGCCTTCTCCCTTCTTTTACCTTTTCTCTGGTTTTTCGCTATACTGCCTGTCAAAGAGTCCCCCTGGTTGTTTTCCTCATTACAAGCTACCGTGGGCACCGATGGGCCCGCGTGCCCCCCAAAAAAGCTACTGCGCGTCCTGCCAGTCGCCAGCCCACCTCATGACCAAGCCTCTTATCTAAGTGAATTCTGACGTCAAAATGTCGACGTCAAAATGTTCAGCGCCATCTGTCCACAATCCAGTAACCTCGATCCGCCATGTTTTGTTGGGCGCGAAAACGAAACCAGTCGCAGTTCTGCGATGACTTCCCAATGCTTCTTGCGCTGTTGAGGCACAAGGGAGCCCTGACAATGCAAGGAACAAGGTAGCATTAATTTTAATAGAATTTATCGGTTAAATGAACAAAGAAAAATGATATACCGACGCGAACTTGTTTCGTCAACAAGATCGGCACTGTGTTTAAGTTTGGAAATGGCCGGCGCACGCAAAAGCGCTCTTCAACTTCAGTTCTCATTTCTCCGTTCAATTTAGTTGCTCGCCTGCAACATAAGCTACACTTACAGAAGACTATATTACGATATATGCATTTTAGAACAGACGGCCGACGTCGCACGCGTGCGAGAGAGCATAATTGACCAACATTAGCTTATCGGTGTTGCAGATCGACGAAAGCAATGATTTATTTATATAAACGTGTGTAGGCAGTGCCACACATACTGCTGCGCGCGTCCGCGGTAAATCAGTGCCGCCACTCGAGACCCGATCGCAAAGATCCACACAGCCATCGCTTTGCAAGCTTCGCAAGGCAGTGTGCGCCGAAGTGCATAGTCCTCACGCCGCGTCTGCCCTTCGCTTTACACCACCTTATCCCTCAGCTTTTATTTTTCTTTTGCTTCCTTCGGTTAGCGTGCGCTGCGAACACGGAGAGAGTTACGGAGCCGTACTACAGATGGAGCTGTTTGTTCGGTAGATCTAGAATTACTGTATATGCTACCTTTAGGTAACAGAGTTGCGCATCTGTCTTTCAAACACCGCTAGCAACCATGCATTGCGGAGAAGCTAACGCTCGGGCCAATTTTTGTATTTCTCGACGCCGCCGCTGCAGCGAGATGAATTAGCACTAGTCATCGACAGCCAATGTTTATCGCCGCTCTTCGACACGCCAAATATGTTAATCGGCGACGCGGTAGGCATGTTGCCTGCGAAAACGGATTGCGACTTCACCGCGCAGCTGTGGTTGCTAGCCGGACCTATGCGCAACTCTGCTACCTAAAGGTAGCATATACAGTAACTCTAGGTAGATCTAGGTGGATCGGGCAGATCATCGTGCTCACCTTTTCGCGTATCGCGGGCACTTGTATGCTCGTACGCTGTTCTCAATAGCGCGCGGCGCGCAATAATGCACGCTTCCGTGGCATGCAAAAACAAAGAGCACAATATTTTAAAAAGATACGTCAGTGAACGCACACGTATAGCTTTCAAGAAAACCAGAACGACAGTACTAAATCCGCGCGATAGATTACGACCACAAGACATTATAAATAACCAGTGTGCATTAAAACAGCCTTACTCGGGCCGCTCTCTCTGCACACAGTTCAAACGCGCGATCAGTATTTTTGTTTGGTTTGCGGCGCACCGCTCATGCACATGTCCATGCCTTGTTCATTTCGAAAAACTACGACACACACTATTGCGAAGGGTGTAGAGATACATCTGGCTAAATAATGAGTCGAGGAACGCAGCACGGCGTTGCACAGGTCGCGCAGAAACAACGTGGTTTCGATATCTAACGCGTGTTTATAATCGCAGTGGGGAATACAATGTAGATGTATTGCTGTGCAAGGTTATCTTAGGAGCTTGACAGTCACATCTCCTCTGCAATGAACACTTTTCTTGACCGCTTACCTCGGATCGGAAGCACACGCCACTATAGAACAGCAGTTCGGCTTTGTGAAGCGATGCGCCTCGTGCAGCTGCCATCCAAAAGCGCGCAGAGCTCCGATATCGCGTTCCCGTCAATTTGTGGCAGTACAGTGAGGTTCACTGACTGTTCGGCGCTGGGCGACGAAAGAAATGGCCGCATTTTCGTGGTCCGAAAGCTCCGCCAACGACTGCGGCTCAGCCTCTCCGTGGCCTCTCCTTATGGAGACGCTAGCAGATGATTCCACAACGGCGCCCAACAAAAAATGGCGGACGCGCCCAGTGTTACCAGAGCACCAAGCATTATGAATATCCCCTATTGCCGAATTGAAGCATCAAATGGGCTTCAGCGCGTGCTTGCGTCTAATACACATTTTTCGCTCCAAGAAATGCGTTCAATCATGTAATTTCATTCATTGTATGCTAGCATCTAAAAACGGGCCACATTACTGTTTTACATTTACATTACTGTTTAGCACTCATATCTCTATGAAGGACGACGCAAGCGGATTCTCCGTTTAGTGGAAAGCAACCAAGCATGCTTAGAGCTGCATGCAGCCGCAGCCGTTCTGATATGATTGGAGGCAAACGCAAGAGAGTCATACGCACGCGTGTGCCTCATTCGGAGTTGTAGCTAGATAGCATTTCAAATGAGCGCAAGTTTCTCTGCGGCAAGATCTTAATATTTACCAGTTGCTCCTTATTGCGCAAATTTTCTACGGTTGTCCCACGTTCGATCGCCATCGAGCCGCATGGGGATGCAAATTTTCTATGATTGACTCAGTTCACCTTCTACAAAGGGGTCAATCGCGGGCGAAAAAAGCGGTCCCGATAGGGCTCGATTGCGATAAAAAATGCACCGTGTGCCAGCCGGCCGTATTACTTTGCGCACTTGAATGAGCACGCTGCAAGGTGTGGATTACCGTGGCCTGAGTGACAATGTTACGTTTCAGCTAAAATACAAGCGTCCGGCCTTTAAAGCTTCACTGATAAGCAGTATGACACGTCGCTCTGCTGTTAGGTGAATCAGTGTCACATGAGGACAATTAAAATGGACACTCGAGGTAGGGGGGGGGGGTACACAGGATAGGGTGGAAGTTTCATCGGCGAGACAAGTAAATTTCAGCAAAGATTCAAGCAGCACATGTGTGATGTAAGAAAGAATTAAGGCTTCATCGAACAGCAATGGCCGAGCACGCAGAAGCAACTGGCCAGGAATAGATTGTACTAGGGCAAGAATAACGGAGAGAGAAAATAACGACTTCTCTGCTTAATCTTGAATCTCTGACAATCCAGACAACGGCGAACACGCTTAAACGTAATGACGGCAACTTTCCACACGTGTACGCATGTTACTACGTCATATTTTAAAACATACATAACCAGACTGTTTGCGCATCCATTTATTGTTGTGAACAAGGCTCCCGTGCGGGAGCAGAAACGTCTTGCTTTTATGTGAACATTCGTGATCGGTGCCCATTTTAAGTTTTTAACCCCATGGGCTAGAAATAAAATTAAAAAAGACGGGTGACAGCGGCATCATGCTCTTGCAAAGCAGGATATAAGTGAAAGCTCCCGCCTGGTTCCTTCGTGTACGTATAGCGCGCTGTGGCACGGAGCAGAAAAATACCAGGCCGCCGGTTACATTTACTGCACTTTTCCGGATCGTGTATCTTCTAGGGTTCCGCAGACATAAAGTGAGAGCAAAAAATGCTGTTCAAAAGAGAAAATGCCACGAAATCGCGGTTAAAAACAACGCATTCAACCGTCCGCTTCCCTTCGCCAGAGCGAGGTGAGATCACCTGACCCAACCCTGCACGTCAAAGTGATTGCAGCGCCCGCGTCTCCAGTGGTAGACCTCGCGCCCAATAAACAACTGAGCAAATAGAAAGTTATGTAGTATGCAGCTTTCAATATCGCAGAAGAAAGCGAGCCGAAAAGGTGCAGTATCCTGTCTCATGAGAGCTTGTCCAGCACGGTCTGTGTAGTTCACTGCAGAAACGAGTGGTCTTCGAGAGGGGGCGAATTCATTTTGGTGAAATGTGCAGCCACGTAAAATGACGTTCTTTGACGTTCGTTTTTTTTCCTCACCTGATGCAAAAATAAGCGAGATTCCCTGATTATATTCGGTTGCTGTTGCGCAACTTTCTGGCATTTGCATGATGCGTTTAACCGTCCGCTTCCCTTCACCAGAGCGAGGTGAGATCACCTGATCCCTGATGTTGCCTCTAACACTATTTTACCACAATTTGCCCTTAACAGGAGGTCCCGATACACTCTTCGACTTTGGGACCTCCTTTTGTATACTAAACACATGTAACATTCTTGTATTCGTATCAATAAAAAATCTGAAAAATTTCAAGTTGGATCACAAGACCACTTCAACTGCTGCGGAACTTGTTGCTATTCGGGAAGCAATACGATTCCTTTCCGCAGAGCCCGCTCGAAGATGGACGATATTCTGTGACGCCAAAGCTGTTCTCCAAACCATCGATTGCATCATGATACAAAGCCCGTATTATACCTTATCGATAGAAATTGCTGAGCTTCTTGGCAATGCTATGAAAATGGACATCATGTAGCATTCCAGTGGATACCTGCTCACTGTGGCGTGATGGGGAATGAAAAGGCTGACGCCGAAGCTAAAACAGCTTTACATAATGCCCCGGAAGTGTGCATTGCGTTTTCGCGAGCAGACACTAACGTCTTACTTCGGCAAGTAATGCGCACCAACACTTCGGAGCACTGGAACAAACCAGAACGCCGGCACAAGCGGCTTCATAAATGGGACCCAGAAATGAAGTTTCGTATGCCTCACAAGCTGAAGCGAAATATGACATGCATCATTCACCGCATTCGTCTTGGTGTGGCATTCACAAGACGCTATGCCCACTTGATCGGCTGCAGTGACACCGGTCCCGATTGTGGTCATTGTCGGATACCAGAGACACTTCAACATATATTTTGCGCCTGTCCAGCGTACGCACGAGAACGACAAAAACTGATCTCATCGATTGGGCAGTATCATAGTAGGCCTTTAACCGATGAGGTTGTGTTAGGTCCTTGGCCTGACGTCAGCAGCACAAGAGTGGTCATCGATGCAGTCGTAGCCTTCTTACAAGCCACTGGACTGGATGCACGTCTTTAGATTTGCCCCAGCGTCACGAACTATATTCTCATCTCCCTACCTTACCATCGCCATTCATCACTCTTTCGCTCCCCTGTCCCCCCTCCCCAGTGTAGAGTAGCAGGCCAGAGCAAACTATAGCTCAGGCCGACCTCTCTGCCTTTCTGTAAATAAATTCTCTCTCTCTCTGAAAAATCTGAAATCTGAAAACAAAAACGACAAAATATTTCAAGAGACCGTGGTACTGCTAATTGTCCGGCCACGCTCTGCGTTCAGAGTGCCGGAACACAAAGTGCTTGGAAGGAATATGGTGGTGGGAGGTCACGTGACGCGAGTAAGCCAGTCGCGTCGGCGGCAGAAAACACATCCGATACTCTGAAATTTTTCCAGTGCAGCACCCGCTCCGCTGGGTGGCCTTTCTTTTACTGTGCCATCCCTAGCGACCACCGCTAGCTCTATATTAAAGGGACCGACAACTGATTTTTCCCGACCGATTTTTTTTACGGCGCGCCAGAAAGCTCACACTTCGCAGTGTTTGTAGCTGCAGTAGTTAATTCGAAAACCATGGAATTATTTTACAAGCAGTATTTTTCGATCTGAAAGGCTCTAAACACGGACTCGAGCTTTCCTCCAGCAACGCTGAGAATTGATAGCGATGCCGACATCCCTTCTCGCGGTTTGTGAAAGCTATTGTTGTTCTGCTGTCACAGGAGTTCCTGTAACTATGCTTAACCACCTTTATTTAGAGCTTTTCAACTATATTTGCAAATAACAAGCTGTTACAATTAGATGATCTGGCATTATACACCTTCCATGTATCTGTACCGCGTTGTGTGCGCATGCGTCCAAGGTTGCCTGCGCCTGTGTCATGAGTGGCTTGTCCCGGCGTCGTTACTCTCTGGATGAACGAGCCAAGCCTTGTCATTGAAAACGTCCCTTCGCATATGTGGGTCTGCGCCGAGTAGCAGCACGCGTCATTTCTGAGACGAATTGTAGGTAGCAAAACTATGTCGCTCCAAAACCTTAGCGACTTGGAAACTACGTGCACGGTTGCATGAGCACGCTGAAAAGTTGCTCAAGACGCGCTGACGAACATGGGATCATTACGTCACGCGAGGGCAGCGCAACTTTAATGCATACTACTAACGCAGTCTATATGTACATTTTTATGGAGTAATACTTTTTTAATATAAAGAAAGGAACAATATTTCAATACTACCAAATAAATCGTCGACCACGTACAGCAGTCGACGGTCACGTGGCTGGTTTCATCGGTTCATTCATGTTTTTGCCGCCAGAGGCGCCACAGGTCATTTTTTGCGACTTTCAATTAAGAAATAAAAATACAAATTCAGCTCTCACGAAAAAACAGGGTAGGTTTCAGTCAATGAGATGGACAATCTGTACATCAGTGGAGTCATCTCATTTTATGTTCTGGGCAGTTGTCGGTCCCTTTAAATTGAGGCGGCAGTTTCGTGACCATAACAACTATTGAGGGACTATGACAATACCTAAGCCTCCGCATAGTTTCATTCCTTACGGCGCGCGGGGCCCGGCTTGAAAACTGTGCTTGCAGCGACACCAAAACTTGAGTGCACGTGATAGGCGCAGCCCCGCTGTGGGGTGCTAGTTTCTTATAGTATTTAGGCGGGCGTTCTGAACAGACGAAAGATCGTTCTCAGTTATCGAAGCTAGGAATATTTTACGATGCGTTCGGGCATTTACGATTCAATTCCGGTATTACGAGACACAAAGCTACAAATTACAGTAAAAAAGTCGCAGACAAGACTTGCGCTGTCAGGGGTCCTTAACAGTGCAGGCGAGGAAGACATCAAGCATAATGTAAAAGTAACTACGTTCGTGCTTTTCTTCGTCGACCCTTCTTCGCTCGCTTTTTTCACGCTCACTCTGTACCAAGTACCAACTGGCCCGCTACAATCAGTGTAACTATATTCGGTCACTACCTAAGAATAAGTGCAAGCTCTTTCCCCAGAACTGTGGCGCGCCTGCAATTGATTGGTCTCTGCATGAGAATGCTGCCGTTTTTTTTTTGCTTGTTGTAACCGTAAGTGTATTTTGCTGCTATTTGAGGACCACGCAAATCACTAATTAAAAAATCCGGCAGATCCCAGACACTGTGGGAATCGATGTAATGCGAAGCAGCCAGCAAAGAGCTGCATACATCGCCTTGTTTCACTTTGAGCTAAATGAAATCATTCATACCACGCCATCTAGTTCACCATATATCGCATGTTTGCCATGCACGCATGCATCCACAATCTGGTATACGCCATGCTAAGGAGACGTATATTCTGGTGTGTGCAATGCATGACCTGTTGTTTATGTTCATCACGCACTCGTGTCATGCCATACCAATTTTGGTATGTATCCAGTTAACAAAACGGCCGGAAGCGCACCATGACAGTGTCATGTAAATAATAGCGTACATGACATGCATAACATGATTCGCATGTTAGGACCTGCCATTTATGTTCGTCATACAGTAACATCGCGCAATAGCAATTTTGGTGTATATCAAACGAGCGAAATGGCCGCGAGTGCACCATGAGTATGGCATGTAAATCATGCCATACATGACCTGCATATCATGCTTTTCATATTAGCACCTGTCACTTATATTCTTCATACAGTCGCGTCGCGCAGTACAAATTTTGTTGTATATCAATCTAGCGAAATGGCCGCGATCGGAGAGCGTGGCATGTAAATCATGCCGTAAATGACATGCATATCATGATCTTCAAGATCCCACCTGGCATTTATGGCTATCATACAGTCGTGTCGCGCAATACTAATTTTGGTGTATATCAAGCTAGCGAAACGGCCGCGAATGCAGCATGAGCAAATCCAGTCGTAAATGACTTGCATATCATTATTTTCATGTTACCACCTCTCATTTACGTTCGTCATGCAGTCGCGTCGCGCAATACCAATTATGGTGTATATCAAGCTAGCGAAACGGCCGCGAACGCACCATGACCGTGGCATGTAAATCATGACATACACGACATGCATGTCATGGTTTTCATGTTACCAATTGTTATTCATGTTCTTGATACAGTAACATCGCGCAATACCAATTTTGGTGCATATCAATCTAGCGAAACGGCCGCGAGCGCACCATGAGCAGTTCATGTCGCACATGACTAGCATGTCATGGTTTTCATGTTATCACCTCTCATTTACGTTCGTGATACAATCGCGTCGCGCAATACCAATTTTAGTGTATATCAAGCTAGCGATACGACCGCGAATGCACCATAAGCAAACCATGTCGTACATGACCTGCATGTCATGATTTTCATGTTACCACCTCTCTTTTACGTTCGTCATACAGCTGCGTCATGCAATACCGATTTTGGTGCATGTGAAGCTAGCGAAACGGCCGCGAATGGCCCATGAGCGTGGCATGTAAAGCATGACATACATGACATGTCATGGTTTTCATGTTACCAACAGCTATGTTCTTCATGCAGTAACAGCGCGCAATGCCACTTTTGGTGTATATCAATCTAGCGAAACGGCCGCGAGCGCACCATGAGCAAATCCTGTCGTACATGACTTGCATGTCATGATTTTCATGTTACCAACTCAATGACGTTCGTCATGCAGTCGGGTCGCGCAATACCAATTTTGGTGTATATCAAGCAAGCGAAACGGTCGCGAATTCACCATGAGCGTGGCATGTAAATCATGACATACATGACATACATGTCATGGTTTTCATGTTACCACCTATTATTCATGTTCTTCACACAGTCACAACGCGCAATACCAATTTTGGTGTATATCAATCTAGCGAAACGGCCTCGAGTGCGCCATGAGCGTGGTATGTAAATCATCTCGCACATGAGATGCATGTCATAATTTTCATGTTACCACGTGTCAGTTATGTTCATTATACAGAAATGTCTCGTCATACCAGTTTTCGTATATATCCATTCATTTAAACGGCCGCGAGCGGCCCGAGATCATGTCATGTAAATCATGCTGCACATGACACGCATGTCATGATTTGCACGTTAGGACCAGTCATTGTGTTCGTCATGAACTATTGTCACACCATACCAATTTTGGTATTTATTAAATTAACGGAACGACCGCAAGAGCCCCAAGGCCGTGAAACGTAAATCATGCTGTTCATGACATGCATGTCATGATTTTCATGTTATGACCTGTCATTTATGCTCGTAATACAATCATGTTATCCCATACCAATTTTGGTATACATCCGATTAATGAAACGGCCAGGAGAGCACGAAGTCGTAGGCGGCTAGATAGATAGATAGATAGATAGATAGATAGATAGATAGATAGATAGATAGATAGATAGATAGATAGATAGATAGATAGATAGATAGATAGATAGATAGATAGATAGATAGATAGATAGATAGATGCGGTCAAAGTCGCAGAAGTTTACAAAGAAATGCTTGGCATTTAAAAATCGTCGTCCCTACTTTATATAGTACGCTTTCCTGAGCGAATATGTTGAATTCTTTGCCGAAGCATGCCTGGAAATGTAGGTTTCGACCAAAAGCCGGCGACACTAACATGTGCCTCTACGAGAAAATCGCGCTATGCATGAAATACGCGAAAGTGTTTGACGTCACAGAAATGAGTAAACTTATCTATGCTAGTTCTGCGTGAGTGGGGCAGCGACGGTCGTAGGTGGAGCTTGCACTTAATTATAGGTTCCTTATGTTATCTTTAGGTTTAGAGCACAATCGTAGGGACAGTTGGATATTCATAGTTTGACGTGGAGCGTTTTGAGGCCTCTTTTTCATGATTGTAACACAGGTACATACGCTTCATTGAGCCGCTTGGAAACTACGAATCACAAGACCAAAATACTTACGTCGCAACTTGGGTCTGGTCACTTCTGATTTGCGTGTTGCCATCAAAACTTATCAGCTAATTGACATTTGTTGGCATGGTGAAAAGCAGCACTTGTTTAGTGTACATCTAAACCAGGAGCTTCTTACCTTTCCTTTAATGTTTAAAAGTATTTTCATATTTTACTTGGACCATATTTTACACTTCTGCCACAATCATATTCATTGTCTATTTTTGTCAGTATTTTCTAAATCATTTTATCACATTTTCACTCTTTTTAGTGCTTGTAAAAATTTGCACATTCCTAGTTCCACCAATCAAAGAGCGAAATAGGAGTATGTAATAGTGTCTTATATGAATAGATTGCTCACTTTTAGTATTCTTAAAGAAACCAAACGGAAATATGAAATAAAGATGCATTCAAAAAACTTTATTGAGTGTGTTCATTTGTACAGCGAACAGGTGAACTTCTCCTGGTTGTTCTATTAAATCTTGATAGAACATTCTTGTTTTAGGACGTTTTCACATGTCTAATCAGTCAACGTGAGTGTACAGCAGCATAAGAAAACTAGTCCTGGTGATTTTTTGCGCGTTCAGAGTGCCAACTAGCTCGAACCTTTAGGTTGTTGAGGTTATGAATCCGGTGCTTCATTTTCATTAGTTTATGTAGTTGATAGGAACAATAGAACTAACATGCTTGAAAAGCTGCGGTTTTTTCCAGATTTTTTTTCCAATTATCAGCGCTCATGCACTTCATCTTATCTTGTCTATGTTCCGATTATGTTTTCCCAGGTAACACACAATCACAGTCTCACACAGGAATTGCGGCGATTCGGGTGCGGACTCAGAGACAGTAAGCAATAGTCTATTAGGAGTGCAACTTGAAATAATTAAAAAAAGAACTGCATCATTCGAGTGAAAGTCACATTACAAACTTTGTGAGAAAAAAGAAAGTACAGTCAAAACCGACTAAGCCCTAAGCGCGCAATATGGGCCGTTGAAGTGCTGTGCGTTTGAAGACCCATGAAAAATTCATCGACATCACAACTAAGAAAAAAAAATGAGCACCAGCTCGCAGAAGTACACATTCCGTGAGAATTAAAAATCACAGCATATCCCCGGAGTGAATGATGATGAGTGGGCGAAGCTGCGGAGGTTCATCGGTAAACCTTGAATCTTCCGTGAATTCTGCCCAGTACATGATCACCGACGTGAGATCGGGCGCGTTTATACTAAAGGTTCGATGAGAGTTATGACGACTTGCAGCTCACTTTAATTTTACATGTACGCTGTGAATTTTCATTGTTTAATCACGCACAGGAGAAATCGCACACACGCACTACCTTCGAGGTCAAAATCCAGTGCCTATATATACGGGGTGGTCAGTGAACGGTTGTGCAGCGCGAGCGGTCGGTTTTTTCATTCAAGACGCTGCCGCGACGCTGCCTCGCGACGCTGCCTGCGTCGGCGCCGCTGCGCCGCGAGGCAAGATAGGGGGGTGGGGGGTAGGAGAGGAGAAAGAGGGGGAAGCGTAGGAGAGGAGAGGGCGATACATATCACGTACTGTCGCAGCACATTGTCTTTAGGGAGCCTTCATGTGTGCACGCCCCCTCCGTTTTTAAGACTGGTTACACACTACTACGGGACGAACGGGTGCCGCTATAAGGAGCTTCGCCCCTAATAAGTAGTACACAGATAGCAGCCACAGCATCAACCAAACAAGCGCCAGGGTCACTGAAGTGCCGAATGCGTGATGACACATGCGGAATCCATGCAGATGGATCCACTAGAAATCCACTAGACACAACTTCAAAAAGCACGACTTGCATACCAACTCGTAAAACAACAAGGAAACAGTAAACACGACCGCTGTAAAGTTGAGCACACTGGTTTCCGGACGATTTCGGTGCCGTCTTTTCATCTTTACTAATTGCAATTCATCGAAATATCAACTAGTAGGGATTAAATACACTGTCACCGAAGTGAAACATTCATTATAACCTCACTGCAAGAAAACAAATTGCGCGCACATCTGCACAGCGCGTGCAGCGTCAACCATACAGGTGCAAAGTATGTGACGATAGATGTGGTACTCGTGGTGATTGCCATTAGAAAGAAAAACTCACAGGGTGTCTTGTGCATTCGCCTAAAAGACCTCTTAGGCGAAAGCCATCTGCTTTTCCTCCTCAGTCGATATACCAATCCTCCCCCGCCCGCTCCGAAAGCTTTCTGCACCTAACGTGGTGTTGCACTGCGTCCA
Organism: Rhipicephalus sanguineus; assembly: GCF_013339695.2. Classification (NCBI taxonomy): domain Eukaryota; kingdom Metazoa; phylum Arthropoda; class Arachnida; order Ixodida; family Ixodidae; genus Rhipicephalus; species Rhipicephalus sanguineus. The sequence goes on from NC_051182.1 coordinate 26,501,200, forward strand.
GGATCGGAAGCATTCTAAGCTTTCAGCATCTGACCTAGTTCTGCACTGCCTCCGTGATTGGCCCACCTTTGACCAAGCGACGATGTCGTTTTATGATATCATTATGTGATGCCATTGTGATGTCATGGTGACGTCATATGGTGATGTCGTCACGTTGTGATGGTGTCTTGCATCACTCGTGTTGAGGCCGACGCAACGGTACGCTGACACCGCTGAAGCCGGCAGTCAATTTTGCACGCTTAATGAGGATCTATGGGGCCTAAACTTTGTTAAAAACAGAGTTAAAACATGGAAAACATGCGTGCCAACTGAGAACAAACGAAGAAACGTCCGCCGCGGTGGTGTAGCGGTTACGGTGCTCGGCTGATGACCCGAAGGTCGCGGGGTCATTCCCGGCCGCGGCGGTCACGTGTCGATGGAGGTCATATGTTAGAGGCCCATGTACTGTACGATGTCAGTGCACGTTAAACAACCCCAGATAATCGAAATTGCCGAAGCCCTCCACTACGGCGTGCCTCATACACATATCGTGGTTCTGGCTCGCAAAACGCGAACAATTATTAATATTGGCTGTACCTGGGCACCTGGGCATAAGCTATGTGAAGTTTGAAACCATGACTGAATTTGTATAAGGTATAGGAGCAGCCCTTTTCTCCCTTCTAGCGCATGCCTTTGATATTACCCGAGTGCAGAATTGGAAACTTGTGCATGTAGACACGCGCACTTATTTTTCTTTTCATGTGGATGGGGATTCGCTGGCTCATAAGTCACATAATCCGGCGCCTGTCGCACCTCAATATGTTCAACCATCTCGAGTGTTTCGGCATATTGCAATGAAATTGATTGCGCAGCGCGAGTGGTATTGCCCATTCCCGAACATACGCGAGCACAAGCGTGAACGCTGGACAGTACGGTGAGGTATGTACAAATGTCTACGATTTGCACCCGCAGATCTGGTAATCGACCACGGGCGTACATGCTCGTCGTCATTGTTCCTCAAACGCAAAAGGGAAGCGTCCATTTCTTGTCAATACTGAAAGCGAACTGCCGCATCGCCCACGCGCGCATGCCCCCTGTCCTCAATGCCGCTTAAGTTTCCTCTTCATCTATAATGTCTAGCACGCTCCGCGTTGCACCGTTCCGCACTATTCTTCTACAGTCAACATTGTACGGCGGGTGTTTCAGTTCTGGGCGCATATACGCCGAAGAGAGTTTTGTCGTTTCCTGTTTGCATTCACTTTTACAACTGTGTGAAAATACACAAAAAATGAACATCACTTCAATTTTTTTTCGAAATAAAGGTGCACGAAGTGAATACCTCAAAATGTGCCTCGAATTCATGACAAGGAGCTTTATAATGGTTCCAATAAGGCCGCAGGCACAAATTGTCTAACCTTATAGATAACCCGAACACTGGGAAACATTTCTTCAGCGAAGAGCAAGAAATCCCTTAGCATAACACTGAATTTGTGCTTTTCAATATTTACTTTTTATGGCCTGTGATCACATAAATATTGTACTTACAGAAGTGTAGTGTGTGAGTGTGTGTGTGGAACATGATTCTTTTTTTGTTCGAGTGCCAACTATTGCTCCAACTATTGTCTCCTTCATTGAATACCAACAACCCACACTGTCACTCTCAGCTAAAGACGCATGGAATCTTTAGTCAACACGGCTATGCTGCTCTCACAGCTGCTGCATGAGGCAACTGCATACGTCGTCTCCGATTGTTATGAAATGCCTTCGAGAGCTCCGCTGCAAGCGCGATGCAGGCGACACAGTGTCCACAAAGGCAGATGGCGAAGTAGATGTGAAATGGCTCCGTAGCTTCCTGTCGTTGATCCAATACTGGTCTTGCTCTTTTTCGGTGAGGGACCGCCAAACCGCTCTCGTGAATTGCCAGAAGCAAGCGTCGGTGCTGATACCTGCGAGAAAAGAGCGCTAGTCGTTACAACTCCACACTGAGAACTTAATTTTGAAAACTGTGTTGTCCACGTTAGCTACCAAACTATACAGTTATAGGTTGATTGATGAAGCGCCATTCGAAAGAAACCAACAACCAAACACAAGCACTGGACTGCAACTGCAAGTCACGTTAGGGAAACAAATGTTGATAAAGTATATTATTTTTATGGCATATTCTTTTCAAAATAATAGAGGATATAATTTCCAAACGACGTCGTAACCTACTGAAATGCTTTCCGGACATCTGTACTTTATATTCTTTTTTCTTCTACTCATGCTGTTATTCTTATACAACGTTAGTAAAGTGCACAGGATTAGGAATTTATTCTCTATTGTTAACATATATGTAACACTGCCTTGCATAGTTCGTAAATACATATCGATAATTAAGGACAGACCAATGGTAGCAGTGCCATGAATGGGAATAAATGACTCTCTTCCTTCTAAGTACTAAATGAGCTTTGGCTCTGCTTGCAGCACAGAAATTGGGCGGTCACTAGAATTAAGCGCGCGCATATGATGCCACAACAGCGTCAGTATAGCCTGCTCCCAAACAACACCTCGATGTCATATTAATAATATCTGGGGTTTAACGTCCCAAAACACCTCGATGTCAGCTCACCCATAAATCTAACAGCACTTCATCCTGAAGCGGGGATTTGTTTACCGCGGCGTCATTCAATATAAACTTGCCGTCGGTGAAAAGTACGCTAGCGTACTGTATTAGACAAATATGATCTTTATATATTTCTAAATTTGAGGTGAAATTTTCTGCTCTGGAGGCAGGTTTGCATTGACCTGCCTCCCAGGCATGTAAAGTGTAATTGAAGCGTAAATAATGTTATTAGCGAGATTTAGAATAGGGGTCGCAAAGCCCTTTGCGTGTTCTCGCTTCGGTTCAAGCAGGAGCTAGGAGTTTTCGAATAAGGTTAGTGGCGCTTTTTGCACCCCCCCCTATTTTAGGTCACTCTAGTCTTGGCAAACAGCCGTCGCTTCAGTGGGTGCCGTCATATTTGTTTGACCTACAGCTTTTGGGACAGGCTTCAGGGCTCCCGCTAAATTCGTGATATAGCATGCCCAACCCAAAACCCAAACGCTGCCTGGGTCTCGACGCTATTTCTTTCAAGCCGCAAAACATTCGGGGCCCTAATTCGAAAACGTTCTATTAAAGCGAAGGAAAGCGCAAGTTGCAGACACACAAATATACAATAAAGTTGATGGGAGCATGACCGCCGCAATAGACCAATTGGCAGAGCATGCAACCCGTTATCCGAAGGCTGCTGTTCCAGCCTTTACTGGCGGCAAGTTATTTTTTCACACATTTTAATTCCTTTAGATTTATGCCATAATTACTACACTACAGTCAAGAACTACAAATACTGTCCCCTATGCATCTCTTGGCTTCATTGTCTGCTGGTTGAATGAGGTTCTAAGCACAAAATGTAGACTAATACCGGCAGCGAAATGCTATAATTTATTGATATGATGCGAAGATGTTGGAGCAGAAATGAGGCGCAGGCTTCTTCTTAGCTCCTGTATGAATCGTGCATGCTACACAAGAATTAAACACACGAACAGTAGGATATGAAATCAAACACGAACGTACGTATGTCAAATAACACCATCGTTTCGAAACGCAGATATTAATATTCCTAATAACAGATATTGTCATCATAGAGATGAATACTCACATGTAGGCAACCCAGTCAACACATAAGTAGGACGCACATAAAATTAGTGGCCGCAAAATCAAAAGAACATCAATGCCTTAGTTGCCAGCAATGTCGTTGCCTTCAAGAAAGCGTTTTAACGCTTTTAAAATGTATGTATGTAAGGCTCTGGTTGGCCACGAGCCCAGAAGTGTCTCTATATTGAACGGTCAACCGTGTAATGCCAATAGCTTTTCAGATGGTGTCTGGGTGTTTCATGATGTGATCAGTTCAGAAGAGAGTGGCATACACCTCCGTCTACAAACCACATTCCCATTCGAGAGTTCCAGTTCTGCCAAACCTCTGCAAAAAATGGTTTGTGTAGGCAGTGCCTAGCCTTAACCTGTGAATAAGTGTTTGCGTGGTTATATCTAATATAACGTAGCTTCGAATTCACTGAGCGAATCAATATGGTATAAACCACACGTCTTTGAACTCTGGGCAAACTAATTATTTTAACACGTTTTGAATGATGTTGCCTTTATAATGCTGCCGAATTCATTTATCGAAATTTGTAGAGAAACCATCACGTCGTTACGATGTGCTTGTCGCGCCGCTACATCGGCTTGTGTGTTACCAGTATTGTTGCAATGTCGAGACATTTTATTTCATGTTTCGCCTGGCTTGCTTTTGTGAGCTCTTTAGTTGTTTAGAAAGTCATACCATTTCTGACTACTCTCTTTCATGCGCTGCAGAGTGATGTTAATGAATATCTGAAAACTAGATATTTTCTCGCATCTTCTGCAGTTTTTCAATTTTATAGCACACAGAATGGCGAATAGCTCAGCTTTTGTGGATGACGTCGCACAAGATAAATAAATGATCCTTGTATATACACTTGTGGTACACATAATAAATGCTGAAGTAGAAGAAATTTTAATATTGTATTCATCTGCAGAGACATGTGTGTATCCTGTATACCGCGTAATTGTCTGGTGACGCGCTAGTTGTTGAGCTGCAGCTCGAATGAACTTGTATCTTTTTTCTAATTATGCCAGCTGCCGTCAATTCGATGTTTGCTATAGTAAGCAGCCTCGAAGGATGGTCGATTTCTCAGTTCCAAATTTCGTCCTTTTTAATAAACGAAGGTTACGCTGAAGTTCTTTATTAACATTACTTTATCCTTTTGTATTATCTCGAGAGTCAACGGGTGATATGTGTTACGCCTGTAGCCGAAAAAAATGCCGGCATCTTTCTATTCTTCTCATGTCTGGAAAAGGTTATTGCTGAGTCCTTGAGATTACAAGGCAGCTGGAATTGGTGCGTGGAACTTCGGATAATGCAGACTTGTAGTCCTCTAGCTAAATGTGTTTGAATTCGGCCTTCTGACGTGATCGAGAGGCTATGTAAAATGGCTACAGAGTCTGCAATTTTTTCTTGTACTAAAACATTCTGAATTGCGACATGATTGATATACTCATCCGCCTCATTATGTACTAGCGAATCTGCGAGATGTACTCACTAACTTATTCACGTCGCATTCGAGTTTTTTATGTGAGGTGCCCAGGATAGCTGCGGAAGAAGATTAATCTGAGAAGCCGATGCTGAGTCCCAATCATTAGTAGTTGTCCTTCGAAATCGAGATTGCTATTTTTGGACTTCCTACAAATAAAGGGGCACACAACTGTCTTTACGTGCGATAGAACAACCCCTCTTTCTCTTAAGAAGTGGTTCACTTTTTGTACCCAGCGTCAACGTATGTGGACAAAACCTATAAGTGAATTGTGGTTAAGATATTCAAAGCATGGTCTTAAAAATCGATATCAAATGTTGACATTACTTCAGCATTTCAAAACAACATCTCCAGCTGACTGCTTCTACGAACAAACAGCGGTAATTGCTCACAGAACAATGGTGTCTCCTCAAGTCGCCCATCGAGTTGTACGCCTACGTTTATTTTATCAGTCTACCTTCAATGCCTTAAAGTATTTTTAATTATTTGGCTTTATTCGAGAAAGGGAAGGGTTTATCTTGTATTTATGTAGCTTCTGTTTCAATGTGAGTTCCCAATGTTTTGTTCGTTGAGTTCATGCTGCGGCGTCTGTGTTTTGTGGACGCCAGGCATAACGAGCTCTTGTGAGAAGTTGATGGAACGCTGCATGGTAGTAGGACTCGCTTTGCTGCCATGCTGTTCTTCAGAAAAAAAATATCTGGAGGAGTGCTAAATGCGGCTGCTAGAAGTTGCGTTTAGAATTCACTTACTTGATTCGAGGCGTGGAATAGGTGGAGACATATAGGCCATAATTTTCGAGTTGCCTTGCGGAAGCGAATGTTCTGATCTGGAGAGCTCCTATAATAAACGCTTTGAAGCAAAGGAACCTTAGCGATGCTGCTGCTGATAATGAAAGCATTCAATTTGAACATACACATGAATGCATCTATAATGATGATCAGCGATGACAATTATGATGATGATGTCGAAGCACAATCATTAGCAAGCGGAGGCCTCATGAACAATTATGATATTGATTGTACTATTCATGAACGCATTCAGCTGATGATGAAGGCGTTTATTATGACAAGTGGTCAGGATGATAATGGTTAATGCGTTGACACAGAGCTGTTGGCAAGCAAAGTTCCCATGCACGACGGAGAAGGATGAAAGTCATAGTGTAACTGGTGTTCCCAGTGTCCCCAAAGGTAGGCACTTGCTTTCTCCTAAAGCTGATTTTTCGGCTTTTCATTATATTCCCTATTTCGCTTTTAATGTTATTTATTGAATATCTGCCAAAAAAGTGTACTCGCACAACTGTATTCGCCATGGCATAGAACGGGTTAATGATATTGTTACGGTGAAAATACAATACTGAGTCAGTAGCAAGCCACAGCACAGCTCACAATACAACGTCAACTTCTTCACCTCTTTTCCAGCTGTTTTTACAGGGTATATCCCACTATGCCCTGTTAGCGTAGGTAAAAACCACGCAACACAACCCCCGGCGGCAAAAGCGCCGACCCGGCGCGTCTCTGGGGCCACAGCAAAAGAAGGGTGGTAACGCTTGAGCCTGGATACGTGGACGACGTCACGGGATAACAGAGCAGAAGAGTTTGTGGAATTAGCCGGAACAATTTCGTATGTAACGTCTGTCACTTGTCGAAGCACGCGGTATGGGCCCGTGTATCGAGAAAGTAGCTTCTCAGAGAGGCCGGCACGTCGCATTGGGGACCAGAGAAGAACGAGGAACCCGTTGGAAACCGTTCGTCACGATGCCGCTCGTCGTAACGGTGCTTCTGTGGTTCTTGAAAAGCCGTCAATCTGTTGCGGGCGAGCTGACGGGCGTCGTCAGCGCGGGCAATAGCCTCGCGTGCGTATTTTGCGGTCGACTCTGCAGCAGCCGGAAGGAAGGTATCAAATGGCAACATTGGTTCGCGTCCAAACAAAAGGTAAAACGGTGAGTATCCAGTGGTCTCGTGCCGTGAGGAATTGTACGCGAACGCCACGTAGGGCAGTGCAAGGTCCCAGTCACGATGGTCGGTCGACACGTATTTCGAAAGCATGTCTGTCAGGGTCCGGTTTAAGCACTCTGTCAGCCCGTTTGTCTGGGGATGGTAAGAGCCCGTCTGGGGATGGTAAGAGGTCGTGAGCTTATGCTGGGTGGAACAGGAACGCAGGATATCGACAATCACTTGAGAAAGGAAAGTACAGCCTCGGTCTGTCAACAGTTGTCGTGGGGCACCGTGCAATAAAATAAGATCCCGAAGTAAAAAATCAGCGACGTCTGTAGCGCAACTGGTTGGCAGGGCTCGCGTGATTGCGTAGCGGGTCGAGTAATCGGTAGCAACGGCAACCCACTTGTTCCTGAAGTGGATGTTGGAAAGGGACCGTGAAGGTCCAAACCGACTCGGAAGGAGGGCTCCGGCGGGATGTCGATAGCCTGAAGATACCCGGCAGGAAGTCCCGACGGCTTCTTGCGGCGCTGACAAACTTCGCAGGCGTTGACGCAACGCCGCACAGAGCGTGCAAGGCCAGGTCAGTAGAAGAGGCGCACAAGGTCATACGTGCGAGAAACGCCAATGTAACCAGCGGTTGGGGCGTCATGAAGCTCGTGGAGGATTGTACAACACAGGTGCTTTGGTACGACCGGCAGTAGATCGTGTCCGGCGGGTGACATATTACGCCGATATAAGGTGTCATCTTTGAAGGCAAACATGCGTACAGAGGCGTCGTGCGGGGAGGATTGCAGCCGCTGCATTATGTGACTGATATGCGGATCCCGACGCTGCTCGTCGCCGAGGTGAAGCAGCTGGGAGAGGGAAGATACGCATTCGATCGAGGCAATGCTCTTATGCCCCTGACACACGGGCAAAAGTAAAGTGCTTTGAAGTAAACCACTTTTGTCGCCCAAAGCGACCATTTGCGGAAAGGAGTTGCGCCGATGACACACGGCACCGGACTAGTGCTTTAGGTGGTTCCTCAGAAGAACGCTGAAAATAAATGGCGCTTCTTGTGCGAGCGATGTATTTTTAAAAAACCTGCGCATGTAGATCACTTTTAGCGATACCAGAACTCGAAAACGTTTGTTTTTAATGTTTGACGGCTTATATTGCTCACGTTCGTTTTTGCATTTTAGCAGCGACCTCGATTGGTTTTGCAACTATGAACAGCCGGTGTTTTGTACCCACGTTCTTGCCGTCCTTACTCACGTTTGTGTCAGTGCCGGCGTGGCGCGTTTTATTCATAGCGTTATTCACACAACTGTGACCACGTGATAAATTAGCAGAGTAATTAGCGGTAGCGATAAAGGAAGAGTTGCGGTAACCCTGACGCTTGTTGCTCTCGGATTTCTTGATGGTTAGATGACCGCAGCGCAGGCGAAAGTCAGACGACTACTCGCCAGAGTCTTTACAGAAGAGTGCAGAGACGCGCCTTCACATTACAATATGAGCGAACAAATGCACACAACAGAGGCGATCGAAGCCAGCGCACACCCGACGCACTTCTCGCTGAGCGTTCTTGTGGGTCGCGGACCGCGTATGGCAAACACGCCGATGAGCGTCCCTTGCAGCGCACTCGCGGGTAGCGTGGAGTCGCGTGTTCCTCGATAAGCGAGTTGACCTTGCAGATCGGGTTTTGCAGGCACGGTGATAACAACAAACACTGAAGACACCAGCGTGGCGGCGCCAGTGACGTGATGCGGGCGTGCGAGAGTACAGCTACTGTAAAAATTTACTGTTTAACAAATCGTTTCACCACTGAAAATGAAAACATTTTCTCTAGGGGAAGAAATCACGGGGCAAATTAGCGTTGTGACGCGCTTTCTTCTGTTGATCAGCTCTGCACACTGTGTGCGAGAGTACTCCCTTACTGCCCGAAAAGTAGATGCGGGATCTGCTTTTAGGAAAAGAACCTTTGCCGGAAAGGAGTTACTCCTTTGTCGTGTGTCACTGCGCCCGAACGCCTTTCCGGAAGATGTCCCCTTGTCTAAAGGACTTTAGGGTGCCCGTGTGTCAGGGGTATTAGAGTGCCGGTCAGCAACAGGGTAGCGTGATAGGCAATCCGCATCTAAAGTCCCTGAAATATAACTAAAGTAGCGCCATTGGTGTCAGTGTACAGGGAACTTCTCTCCCGTGGGCTTTGTAGATTGCAGTTGAAGTTAGTTGAGCTGCGAAGCTCGCAGAACATGGCTCTTGGCCGGAAAGAGAGGCTTGCGCAATTCTGTCGCTAAAGCGCCCGAGGGCGCTGCAGTTCTACGTGACGCAGTTGGAAAAGTACGCGAAATAAAGGGTAGAAGATCACGCCACATCCACGAAGTGAATGATGATTGATGAGCTCGCTCGAAGAAGATCGGAAAAACCCGTGAACCTTCCGTACAAGTCCTCTACCATCATATGAAGACGTGACACACGTTGTATATGCATATATACGCAATGTTTCATTAATTTACAATTTTGATGGCAATATACACAATTTACAATTATAAAAACGCCAGGCCTGCGCGGAAAGCGCAGCACAGTCACAGCGAAAGCTGGAAGAGCGGCATTTCTAGAGCCCGTTATGAACTCTCCTGTGGCTACTAATACAGGTACATTAGCAACATACCCACTACGCCACAAAGCGCAATTTTTGGGAAGTTGGGAAGCACCCAGTACGACATTATTCGTTGTTCTGCGGAGAAGCGATGTACCATATGTAAGCGATTATGTGCAGTTTGTAGATGCGGCGGTTGATGACGATGAATAATTATGGTTGCGCCCTTTGTAATGGGTTGGAAGCTTTAAACGACCCACTAGTTACGTAATGCATATTGTGTGACGCCCGGTCGTTATTTAACTGTCCCACCACGCTTTATAGCACACTCTAACCGGAGAAACGTAGAGCGAGAGAGAGAGAGAGAATTGACTTTATTGAGACACTGAGGAAATGGATCATGGGAACCTTATGGGCTTCCTTGGCAACCAACAGAAGTGCACTTGCGAGGAACCCACTACGCTATAAATCATTGTAATTTTTTAGAAGTAGGGCAGTAGCCACTGTGGCTATTTTTCGTCATTCTACACACAGCCGTGGTACCTGCTAAACGCTTGTAAGGTATTATGCGCACTTTGTTGATGCTGTGCGTGATGACGATGAAGAATTATGGCAGAGCTCGTTGTAATGGGTTGGAACCATTCAACAACCTACTCGTTGCGCAATTCGCATTATGTGACGCCTGGTTACAGAATTCGCGTTGTGCGACGCTTGGTGCTTATTCTACTCTTTTACCACGCTGTATTGCATATGCTAATGTGGTTCCTTCCCGATATGAAGCCTGTATAGGACCTTTTTGCATAGCAGTTTCGAGCACCGGCATGGCTCAGAGGTTGAATACTGGGCTCCCACGCAGAGGGCCCAGGTTCGAACCTCGTTCCATCCTGGAATTTTTTCTTATTTCCCTTTTTTTTCTTATTTCGTGCGATAGCGGTTACGGACACCGGCGGCGGCGGCGGCGGCGGACAACTACGGCACCAAAAACGGCCGGTGAAATGATCTCATAACAGCTTTCGCTGTAATACACATTGATGAAGTTTATATGCAAGAAATATCTAACAGCGTCTGATTCTCCGCTGTCTATACTTGCAGACGCAACGCTCCTAATGTTCTTTCATTTTGAAAACTGCCCTCGAAACGCGCACGACAAAGTGGCCTTAAAAATAGCTGTCCGACGCTCGCCTGGCTGTCGACCACGTTCCCTGCTGGCCCTATGAGAATTAACGGCCAGGATAGAGGGAAGACACGACGCGCGTAGCGTTCCTGTTCGCGTTCCACGACGCTTTGAATGGATGGATGCAGGTTACGGCGCGGGACTTCGCCCCTGCTTAAAACCTAGCGAGCCAGCTCCTAATAGCGATACATACGGCAATGTATACCGAAGCAAGTGGCGTCTTTTCATTGTGTTCGACAGCATAAAATTGTACGGTACATAATATTTTAGTACGCAAACGTGCTCGCCCCTCATGGCGGCGCCACTGCAAGCTCGGTGGCGCTAAGAAAGCGCTAGAGTGGCGTACTAGCTTTTTAGAAGGTCGTTGAAGCGCCATCTTGTTCGTCCTCGTCTGGGTTGTTTACTTGATCGGTGCACGGTGCGTGGTCGATCGCGCTTGAGTCAGTTCATACGGTGGTTCTGGATGCTTGAGGAGGCCGACCTGTGCTGCCAGTGGCACCAACTACCGGTACAACAGCAGAAAGAAGGGGTTTTTACTACAGCGGGTAAAATCCGTAGCTTCCCGGAGGACACCATAGAGGCGTTGCTGCAGCTGCTAGGAGAGGAGGCAGAGGCGAAGCGACGCAGTTGGCGCTACTTTATATTTTTCAGGGACTTTATCCGCATCTTGGTGCAGTTTTCCACTCTTGTACACGACCGTGTAGGTATACTCCTGCAAACGGAGTGCCCAGCTAGCGAGACGACCTGTGCGATCTTTCAAAGAGGCGAGCCAACAAAGGGCATGATGGTCGGTGAGCACTGTAAACTGTCGGCTGTATAAATAAGGGCGACATTTCGCAGCTGCCCACACCAGATCGAGGCATTCGCGCTCCGTGATTGAATAATTGCTCTCAGAAGTGGGCAGCAGCCTGCTGGCATAAGCTATCACGTGATTATGCCCACGTTGTCGCTGGGCCAGCACAGCGCCGATTCCGTAACCACTGGCGTCAGTGCGGACTTCGGTTGGCGCGGAAGGGTCGAAGTGGGCCAGAACAGGGGAAGATGTGAGCAGTGTGACGAGTTTGGAGAAAGCTGCTGCTTGCGAGGGACCCTACTTAAAGGGCGTGTCTTGTTTGAGCAGGTCCGTGAGAGGTCTAGCAATTTCAGCGAAGTCCTTGACAAACCGCCGAAAGTAGGAGGAGAGCCCCACAAAGCTGCGAACATCTTTGGCGGTTGTCGGTACAGGGAAGTCCCTCACGACTCGAATCTTTTCCGGACCAGGCAGTACGCCGGAGGCATACACAATGTGCCCGAGGATCGTAATGCGGCGGCGGCCGAACAGGCACTTGAACGAATTAAGCTGAAGTCCGGCGGGACGGAACACTTCAAGAATTGCTGAGAGTCTCTCAAAGTGCGTTTCGAACGTGGGCGAAAACAGTTACGTCGTCTAAATAACATAGGCAAGTAGACCACTTCAATCCGCGAAGCAGAGAATCCATGATTCGTTGGAATGTGAGAAAGAAAAATATCTGATATTTTATTTCTCGAGCGGCAGGGCAAAGAATCGCAGTCGGATCCAGGAGGAGGAGGAGGAGGAGGAGGAGAAGAAAAACGGAAGGGCAGGGAGGTTAGCCAGTTCTCGGACCGGCTGGCTACCCTGTGCTGGGGAAAGGGGAAGGGGGAGCGAAAGATGATAGAAAAGAGATGTTGCAAAAAAGAAGAAAAAAAAGAACAATAGTACGATAAACGACACTGCTTAAAGTCTATGAGACTAGTTTTCAGCAAAAAGCGCAACAACGCTTTCAAAGGTTTCTGTGCCGAGGATGGTTTCGGCCAGTGTCCTAAGATCTTTTCCTCCGACAGTAGACGATCCACAATATTGTCAATTAGCCTACATTCCACACCGCTCGTGTGACATTAAGCTGTAAAGCTCTGCAACTTGTGAAAATAAGTATTTCTTTCAGCACCAAATTCAAATGTGGCGCACATGGGCTGCCGGAAATCTAGTAAAAACGCAGCGTCCGCTTATGACGCATTGCATTAACTGCAGCATAAAATTCGAGATGTCTGTGGTGACCTCAACGCTCAGCTTAGCCCACGGTTGGTGTTATCTCGTCTTTCGTCGGTGGGCGCATGAAAGAGGTTTGCAATCGCCCACTACACGTTCGTCCGTTCTAGGAGGCCTGGTAGGCATTGCCGGCAGTTCGTCTTTCTCTTTCTTTGCCTCGACCACTTCTGACCGGACGCGATTGATGTGAAGCGTCATCATTTGTTCACTTCTTGGTTAGGATGCTGTTCGTTTATAATCACTGCGTGTATAGGTGCAACTTTTCTGCAGCACGACAACAATTCGCAAGAGATATTTGTTGCATTCGCCAGTCGCGTACTCATTGCTGCCTAGGAGAACGATACGATAACTGAGCAAGAGTGCTTGCTTGGCTGTGGTTTCTTCAGTGCAGAAGTATCATCCCTATCTGCATGGTCTCATTTCATAATCGTTACGGACCATCACGTCTTCACCTGGGTTTCTACTCTGAACAACCTCTCCGGATGGTCGCGTGCGTGAATTCTACGCATCCAGGCCTACGACCTTCACACTGTTTACAAGTCTCCCCCACTCCCTCCCCCTCCCCCCAAAAAAACATCTAGACGTCAAAGCTCCTTTTCGCTGCCCGCTTCCAACTGCCCGCTCTGCGTCGTTTAGAGCTCGGACGTCACTTCTACTTCAGGCCCCTCGCTCAGCTCTATAGAACACTTGCTCTCCTACTCCTATCAACCATGAAGCTCCCACCACCTAGCTAATTCGTGCTGTTGGCGTATTATGGATCACCTCTCTGCAGCTTTCCGTCCTCCGAACTGTCAACTTCTTCGTAAACTATCGCAATTCTAGCGGGACAATGCATTACTGAACCGCCACATTTACCATCTTGACCTTCAGCGCTGGGTGACCATCCTACCATCACACTAAACATTTTTACACCCTTAAGGGTGTAAATCGGTTTGTCGCCAGACGGACACCCTTAGGGTGTTATTGACTACACCCTTCAATTAGGGTGTTAATTTAACACCCTAAAGAAAGGGTGTTCAGCAAAAATTTTATGGGGTGTTAGGGTGTTAGCTCGTATTAACACCCTTTTGTATGGGTGTTGGAAGGGTGTACACCATTCATTTCGCGTCATGTGTAATGGCCGAAACAGAAGCTTTAGGTGGTCACAAAGGGCGTCATGCATGTGTTCCTGCAGATGTCATTAATTAGGGGTGTACTACCGAATTTGCACAAACGCGTCTTCATATTGGTTTGGCAAAGGTCGTGTTCGCATAAGGAGGGCTTGGTTGGAAAGACACCCCGAATTAGTGAAATCTGCAGTGATCCATGCATAAGTCTCGTGTGTTCATCTGAAGCTTCAAATTCGATCATCACCCACTTGTGCTGCATATTAAGGATCATGAAATGAAATCAGAAGTAGTGCACACATATAAATATGTATATACAACATCATGTACGAGCATATGTACAAAGCAATGCTTACTATGGCTTCCACATCCAGTCAAACTGGTCTGCAAAACAGAACACTTGATTTTCAAAACAATCTAAAATATTTATTGTATGCTGTGATACAGAAAGATATGAAAAATTGGGAAAAACAGGAATGGGTAATGATCACACATTTTTTACGTACAACAAAATTTGCGTGTTATGTGCACTTTGACAACAAGATCGAACCTGCCAGTGATGGTGCCTGATACTTGAAAATGATTTGTTAAATTAAAATAATGAATTCCTTATTAAGATGTCCTGAATAGTCAAAAAATCTAAAACGTTCTTACTGCGCTCGAAAACTAACAGACCTTTGCATTATATCAACACTAAAAATATAATTCAAGCAAACAGATGCCGAAAATCGCCCGTTGTACTAAAAATTGCGAAACTGAAACGGGCGCTTTCATACAGCAAGCCGCTTCATTGTCCTTAACAGAAAATGTTCATGTTTGACCTCGAGGTAGGGGAAATCCGCAAAACCACAAGTAGATGCACTTGGAACCACTGGAACACCACTGTCTAGTTGATGCAACATATGGCACCTCTGAAATACCGCTGTCAGTTGATGAAGCACAAGGGATTGCAAGAATGTCACCCTGCATTGAAAAATAAAATGCATTGTGAGTGTGTACTGCATATGCACCTTGTACTACAGCGCAACACAATCGTAAACACGTTCCCGCTATTATTGTGTCCTTGTGTGTTCGAGCACTAAAACAACGTGAATACACACATACTTCCCCAGACCCTTTCGCTACAGTATATTGTTCATTAATGTCCTGTACACTGCAGAAAATTTAGTGCCAGTGTAATGGCATGCATAATTAGTTGCGCGGAGAATAAACGGCAATGGGAATAAAGCTGATGCTATGGCATAGCAATGTAAATGCGCTGAATGAAGCACAGACGAGAAACGTAACAGGGGACAGGACAAGTGGTGCGCAACACCCTGTTACGTTTCTCGTCTGTGCTTCATTCAGCGCATTTACATTGCTATGCCGTACCAACTAGCCCAAATTGAAGCTTTGCTGATGCTATGGGCGCTACTGGTCTCCCTGTGCATTAAAAAAAGAAGGCGCACACAGTGGCGAACCTTTTCTACAGCTGCTTCTGTTTTACGAGCTGGAAAAAAACTTAATATATGGAGCACCTACTAGCTCTGTGATCAACCTAGGCGAAATATTGTGCTGTAATAACTGTCATATATGCAACAAATGAAACCGACAATAATAGGCTCTGTCTAACAAAGAAACTAGCCCTCGAACAACTACTTTCCTTTAATAACAATTATAGTTGTGTACTTGATCGGTAGTACATAGGTGTGTGCATCTATTCAGAATTTCGAATACGAATCAAGTATTTCGATAATGTATAAATTATTAGCATATTGGGCTAAAAATGTGAAATCACGCTTTTTGGAATATTCGGACAAATTCGAACAAATGAAGACTTGAGTGCTACGCATTCATGTCTTTCAAGTAAGATATCGCTAACACGTAATCGTTCTAAGCCTGCTAAGGTTAAAATGTAATTGCGACGAATCGCCCCTGTCTTAGTGGGCTGGCCATATGCCTACCGGTTGGCGCATCGCCGCGATCACGATTTCTCGCGTAAGAATTAACCGCGTCCCTCAACTCGTGATATGGCCGACGCCACGCAAAAGGTCTTTCGTCCTTTGGGAAAGCGAAAGGCATATCAATAAGTCTGACTTCAGCGCGACTGCATGCGGCAACGCCGTTACAGATAACACCGGAAAGCACAAAAAACGTGGTTACGGCCATCTATGAACTTGCCAGTACGGCACAGCCCTATCACCACAAGAAAGTGAAGCCATCGCCACAGCGCTGTTGTGTGCGTGCTGCGCGGCTTAAATAGGTGACGAGCCAAACGCGCCTGGGCCGCCATTGGCTGCCACCTTCGTTCCTTGTGATGGAAGCGCGAAGTGCGAGTCCGTCGCGGAACCTAATACAGCTGGCCCTCGCAAGGTCTTTCGCTTTCCCAAAGGACGAAAGACCTTTTACGTGGCGTCGGCCATATCACGAGTTGAGGAACGCGGTTAATCTTTCCGCGACAAATCGTGATCGCGGCATGCGCCAACCGGTAGGCATATGGCCAGCCACTACGACAGGGGCGATTCGTCGCAATTATGTTTTAACCTTAGCAGGCTTAGAACGATTACGTGTTAGTGATATCTTACTTAAACGTGGCACCTGCGCTCTGATAGGAGAGGAGTGGGTACGAAGAATATTCTCCAACAGGGGGTCGGCAAACTGAAGCCCGCGGGGCAGTATTATGTGGCCCCCCAAACAACGTCAGGACCTCTCCCCCCCTCCTCTTTTCACTACCTATCTGAAGGTCGACATGGCAGTTCTGACCTCAAATGGGGTTAGACAAGAACAAAAATTGCTCGCGGTTGGAATTACAACGATTGTTTGTAAATTACAGCCTTAGGAGATGCGTGCTAAACACAAACGTGATTTCTATTCCAGTTTTGCACGTCATTGTTCGTTCCACGAATTTGTTTTGCTTTGACTGCAAACTGTCCATTACGCTGAGTACATGGGCCGTCAAAATAAGTTGCGCCGCGCGCGATAGAGGCCGAAAGGGGAGGATCAACCGGTTGGAAAACGTGAAACTGCACGTGTCAAAGATGTGTGTGTGTGTGTGGGGGGGGGGGGGGGGGGAAGCGACACCCGAAACAGCACAATGCAGAGAAAACACGAACAAGCAGCGGCAGCGAGTGTTTCGTTTACTTAAGTTTTGTTCATATTTTTCTTGTTTCGTGTGCAGCTTAACATGGGCGTTATGAGTCCCCAAGTAGCCCAGCTGTCGACCCTGTTGCATTATATAACCTAGGTAGGTGTCCCGCCGCATTGTACGAGCTCAGGCAGACATTCACTTATATCCGAGTATTACACACGCGCTTTGAGGTATAGTGACAAAATGGCTGTGCGCAGCGGTGCACGGGCAAATGTAACATGAAACGCGTAACAGCCGCTGCCCGCCACCGCGGACGACGCACTTTCGACGCTGAAACGATTCGCTTCACGAAGACCGAGAACAAGGCGCGGATCGAAGCGCGGCCGGCGCGACAGCAAACAACGAAAGGACGAAAAGAGTTTCTAGAACAACGGGTGCTGCGCCTGCGCGAAATCGTCGCAGGCGGCAGCGGCCGCCAAGCTCCCTGTTTCATTTAGCAGTGAACCGCTCCGTTCATACAATGACATCTCACACAAGACACAAACGCTAACCCACAACAACATAAAGAGAAAACAGCGTACTCGCCTGGAACATCGTGATTATAAGATCCCATACCGCAACAATGGCGTCCAATGGCACGGCTGAATCTCGACGTATCCATTTTCGACAGGTACAGCCACTTTCCCTGAGAAGACGCATGGCTAACGCACAACGTAGGGGCGCCACTCTTAGATCACACCACGCGCATACAATCACAGCTGCACAACATATAAGTTAAACACATCGGTGTAGTACGCGAACAAAAACCAAACTATACCGCACGACGACGCACAACCACAGCCAAGCGAGAACGAAGCACAGCGCGGCCAGCGCGGCTTCCAGGCTAAGAGCACCCACGTGATTCTACGCGCTATCACGTGACTGCCGAATGTTTTCATCGCCAGGAGCGCTAGGAGCAAATGAGGGAGCGCACAGCCTTGGCTTCCGCGATGGAAGGTGCGCTATCTCGGAGGCGATGGCATAGTTTGTAAGAATGGCAGACTGGGCGTGTTGGTTTAGCATGTGGTTTAGTGTAAGGTGCGGTAACGACGACGGACAGTACGCACACGCTTGTGACAGCGCGTGATGGGCATACAAACTGTGCTGTTTTCGAAGTAAACATCGTTGAAAGTGGCGCTCTGTGTTTGTACTTTACAGGTTCGAATACGATGTCCTAGCGTGCGTAGTTTCTCGCTCTTCGTCTTTTCTCACCTTGAGCAGTGGGATGGAGTGGCAGTGCGTGCGCCGTGCACGTGCATTGAGCCATCATTGGGTTTACAGCATATGACTTGCACTTATTGTCATGCCGTAAGTTTTACGAGCATGCGCGGTCATGCATGCGCTGCGCTAAATCGGCGCAGCATGTGAGGTGACATGTATACATGCAGGAGTTCGTGGGTCCCAGAACTCTTCTCATGCAAGGTGAGCGCAGGGAGGGGGGGGGGGGGGCCTATTACATTAAGAGCACCATTAAGCCGTCGAACCTCTCGCGTCATCTTTACTGCGCAGGGCTTATGGCTGCGCATGCTCTTCGACAATAATGTCAACCGAGGACTTCGATGGTTAATACAAGCGCAATTTACCTCTTACCTTTACCCCCAGTGGCCGTCGGGAGAAGCACGCCATCGCTTCATTTTCATTTTTGCATCCATGGTTCATCCATGGTTGAGCTTGTTATGTTCCTTTCGGACTCGACAAAGTGCAAAGGGGGGGGGGGGTTGCTGCAGTGAGACTTGCCCCCCCCCCCCTGGTGGAGAATCTTCGCACGCCTATGTTCTCATTTTCCTCGTTCGGTAGCGAGGTGCTTAACATTATTGTTACTCATGTGTGTCCCTTAAGGTGACATTGATTTCCTTCCGAGTCTTTGCTTACCTTTTCCAAGTGCTTCTGTGCGGAAATCATTAACGTGGAGAAATTGTGCGGCCAGTTTTTGGCATGGTATATGAAACCGATAATGATTTCCCTGCAGGTTTCCCTTGCATGAATGAGTGGTACGAATTCGGGTGTCGAAGTGTTAGCGTCCGTAATGTTTACATTAGCTGGCTAATTAGTACCACAAGGCAAGTGTCATTGTGTCCCATCTTCTTAATGAACCTCAGTGAGGCCTCGGCTTACTCTAATGTTTGTGGACGAAACGTTCATATCACAGATACATTTTTCACTGCACGTGCGTAAACAAGGGGTCGTGAAACTTTATGCATCAGTGTGTAATGTATGCCTAATTACGTATGTCAGGAATTGCGTGCTCTATGTTGCATACATTACACATGTACAATTGTACTATATTAGCCTATATCTTGGTCTCTTCAAAGTAATTCTTTTTTGTCTGTCTTATTGGCTAAGTGAACAATTAAAAGTGTTCATACCGAAACTTGTAAGTGTTCATGCGGTGGGATGTTTTTCTGTCCCACTTACAGCTTTATACCCAGAAAGGTGTTGTAATGATTTTAACTTTTGTTCTAAATTGCTTCTACATTTGTATATGTGCCCTCGTATAAATGTTCATGCGGTTTATATGTATAGTGGAAAATATGAAACGGTAGGGCACACCTCGAGCCTGTGCAAAAAAAAGTGTTTTCTGATTTTCTTGTACATTTCTCGAGTCTGTAGTATTTTGTGAAGCAATGATACTTCGTCATTTGTCTATGGTATGGTATGGTAAACTTGATTGAGGTCCTGCAGGGCGTGTCTCAACAGGCAGCGGGCCGCTCCCACGTAGGGACCGTATGTGAAAATAAAATATCACGAGAATTAACATTGTGCCATGGCTCCACCATTACTTGTTTCCGTAATGTCACTGACATCGTAACGTTATAAAAGGCAGTACAAACAACAGACGCATTGCGCAATGCACGCGATTTTAATATGCGTGCATGGATGCAGCTTACTGCTTCAATGTGCACCTTTACTTCTTCCATTAACACCTTATGAAAGACAATAACACCCTTTTTCCGCGCACACCCTTCTCTTAGGGTGTATATAAAGAAAAAAGGGTGTTGTGCAATGGAAAAAAGGGTGTTAATGTCATTAACACCCCTTTTACACCCTTAAGGGTGTAAAAAATGTTGTAGTGTGCAAATATGTTAACTGAAGCTGCAGGATGGCCCCGAACGCAGCGCAGTTGTAGTTGGTCCTCGTGAGGTGCATTCAAGGCATTCAAAAGAGAGGTGACCCTCTTAAATGTTTCCTTCGTGATACAACCTTAATGAAAATCAACAGATAAAGTGGTGTCATAACCGTTGGTGTCATTAGGATTGGATAAACAAAGAAACCAGTCCTTAAAATCTTCCTTCATAATAAAAACGAGACAAAAATCAAAATGAATCTTACAGAAATTAGACAAGGA